>NW_026943820.1:1680192-1980192 GCF_035594765.1 Anolis carolinensis
AAGAAGAATGAAAGAAAGAAAGAAAGAAAGAAAGAAAAGAGAAAGAAAGAAAGAAAGAAAGAAAAGAAAGAAGAGAAGAAAAAGAGGGAAAGGAAAGGAGGAAGGAAGAGGAAGGAAGGAGAAGAAGGAAGGAAGGAAGGAAGGAAGGAAAGGAAAGAGGAAAGGGAAGAGAAGAAAAGAGGGAAAGGAAAGGAAAGGAAAGGAAAGGAAAGGAGGAAGGAAGGAAGGAAGGAAGGGAAGGAAGGAAGGAAGGAAGGAAGGAAGGAAGGAAGGAAGGAAGGAAGAGAAGAAGGAAGGAAGGAAAGAAAGAAGAAAGAAAGAGGAAAGGGAAGAGAAAAGGGAAAGACAAGGAGGAAGGAAGGGAAAGAAGGAAAGGAAGGAAGAAAAAAGAAGGAAGGGGAAAGGGAAGAGAAGAGAAGAGAAGAGAAGAGAAGAGAAGAGAAGAGAAGAGGAAAGGAAAGGAGGAAGGAAGGAAAGAAGAAACAGGGAAGGAAAGGAAGGAAAGGAAGATCGCCACACACATTTTCTATTTCTGTGTGTCTTGAAGTCCTTGCCAACTTAGAGGGGATTTTTGGCTGAGGCTGAGAAAGTGTGACCCTGCAAATGAGTTTTCCGAGGGGGAGGGCAACCTTGCCAGCATCCACAGTCTGCCTCTCCCATAAAGGAAACATTTCCCTCCGAAGCTTCTCTTTCTCCTTTTTCCTCTCCAAATAAAAAATGGCGCAAATATTTTTTTTTCCCTTTCCAAAAAACTGGACAAATTTGGAAGGAAAAAAATACAACCTAGGCGCAACAAAAAGCGAGAGAGGGAGGTTTAATTCCTTCCTCTCCTCCTTTTAAATATTCAGAGAGAAGGTGTGATCTGGAGTCAATTCGAATGCCTTTCCTTCTGGCGTGGAGACGCGACCCGTCCAAGAGGCGCTCTCAGGTGGGTGAGATCTAGTTCCCAAATGATCTCTCCCGACAAAAGGTGAGCAGATGGGACAGTAAATAAGAAGCAACACTCTGAAAACAGAAGAGCTCCAAGGACGGCTAATGACTCTGAACAAAGGATGCCCTCCAGGCAAGAGACAAAACTTTCCAATGCTAATTAGGGTGATTAACTGAAACATTAGCGCTGGCTTCCAACTGACAAAGGACTCTTCTCACACCCGGGACTCTCCACAGATAGATATTTTTACCTTCCTTGCCTAGTTTATCCATGCCTCACAACCTCTGAGAATGCCTGCCATAGATGTGGGCGAACGTCAGGAGAGAATACTTCTGGAACGTGGCCACACAGCCCGAAAGACAGACAATAACCCAGTTCTTGCTCTCACCCTGGACTTTTCACAGATATATATAAACCCCAGTTGCTTAGTTTTCAACAGACCTCACAACCTCTGAGGATGCCTGCCATAGATGTGGGCGAAACGTCAGGAGAGAATGCTTCTGGAACGTGGCCACACAGCCCGAAAGACAGACAACAACCCAGTCCCTTTTTCTCTTCGCCCCTTCCTCAACCAGCTCTCTTTCCCCCTCCAGGTATTTTCCCTGGCTAATTGCTTAAGTGAAGCAAAAAAAAAGAGGGTCTTTTGAGGAGGGAGGGGTTTGTTGCTGGAGAGGTTGGGGAAAAGGATTTGAAAAGAGAGGGGGGGGGGGGGTTGTAATCCGAAGCTGGAAATGTATCTGGCTGGTGAGTCTTGTCCTGAGGAGGGGGGAAGCCTGGAGTTTGGGGAGGGGAGGAAAAGGAGGGGGTGGGATCAGGGCTCCTTTGTTTATCAAAGGTCAGACCACCCACCGGAGGACAGGCGCAGGCGCGCGACCACCGACCCCCCTCCCCCGACCCCCCTCCCGGATGGCTGGCTTTCATTAACACCCGCCCCTCACTCTCCCTCCCACCCACAACACCGGGGCCTCGCTATCCGCGGTGGGCTTCACTGCAGGAAGGACCCCCTTTGCAGAGCACAAACCCCTCAGGCACAACTCCCACCTTTCCGAAGGAAAAAGGACTCACACTCAGGCCCTGTCTTTGGAGAGCTCTCTCCCTTAATATTCCCATCTTGCAAAAAGTGAGAGTGGCTTACCTTTATATTCCCAACTTGCAAAAAATTAAGTGAGACTCACTTACCTTTATGTTCCCATCTTGCAAAAATGTGAGACTCACTTACCTTTATGTTCCCATCTTGCAAAAAAGTGAGACTCACCTTTATATTCCAACTTGCAAAAAGTTAAGTGAGACTCACTTACCTTTATATTCCCAACTTGCAAAAAAGTGAGACTCACTTTATATTCCCAACTTGCAAAAAATTGAGAATCACTTTATATTCCCAACTTGCAAAAAATTAAGTGAGACTCACTTACCTTTATGTTCCCATCTTGCAAAAAAGTGAGACTCACCTTTAAATTCCCAACTTGCAAAAAGTTAAGTGAGACTCACTTACCTTTATATTCCCAACTTGCAAAAATTGAGACTCACTTTACATTCCCAGCTAGCAAAAAATTAAGTGAGACTCACTTACCCTTTATGTTCCCATCTTACAAAAAGTGAGACTCACCTTTATATTCCCAACTTGCAAAAAATTAAGAGAGACTCACTTACCTTTATATTCCTATCTTGCAAAAAATTAAGTGAGACTCACTTACCTTTATATTCCCAAATTGCAAAAAATTAAGTGAGACTCACTTACCTTTATATTCCCAACTTGCAAAAAATTGAGACTCACTTTACATTCCCAGCTAGCAAAAAATTAAGTGAGACTCACTTACCTTTATGTTCCCATCTTACAAAAAGTGAGACTCACCTTTATATTCCCAACTTGCAAAAAATTAAGAGAGACTCACTTACCTTTATATTCCTATCTTGCAAAAAAATTGTGAGACTCACTTACCTTTATATTCCCAAATTGCAAAAAATTGAGACTCACTTTACATTCCCAGCTAGCAAAAAATTAAGTGAGACTCACTTACCTTTATGTTCCCATCTTACAAAAAGTGAGACTCACCTTTATATTCCCAACTTGCAAAAAATTAAGAGAGACTCACTTACCTTTATATTCCTATCTTGCAAAAAATTAAGTGAGACTCACTTACCTTTATATTCCTATCTTGTAAAAAAGTGAGACTCACTTACCTTTATATTCTCATCTTGCAAAAAAGTGAGACTCACTTACCTTTATGTTCCCATCTTGCAAAAAAAAAAGTGAGACTCGCCTTTATATTCCTATTTTGCAAAAATTGAGACTCACTTATCTTTATGTTCCCATCTTGCAAAAAAGTGAGACTCGCCTTTATGTTCCCATCTTGCAAAAATTGACTCACTTCCCTTTATGTTCCCATCTTGCAAAAAATAAGTGGGATTCACGTTTATATTCCTATCTTGCAAAAATTGAGACTCACTTCCCTTTATGTTCCCATCTTGCAAAAAGTAAGTGAGTCTCACCTTTATATTCCCAACTTGCAGAAAGTTAAGTGAGACTCACTTACCTTTATATTCCCAACTTGCAAAAAATTGAGACTCACTTTACATTCCCAACTTGCAAAAAATTAAGTGAGACTCACTTACCTTTATGTTCCTAACTTGCAAAAAAGTAAGTGATATATATATATAGATAGATAGATAGATAGATAGACAGACACACACACACACACACACACACACACACCAATACTATTGACCATCCCAATAGGATCAGACCTCATAGACCCAATAACTTTCCTCTATTTATTGACTGACTATTCAACAAGTCATGCATACCTCCCTATGTGATATATATATATATATACACACACACATACACACATACACACACAGTGTTGTTTTAATTTGTTATTTATTTTCCCTGTTTCTACCCCACACAGCACTCAATAATTAATACATGTTAAGCGTTTAAAAACATTACCTTCAATATTTAAAAACCTGTTAGCTTTCTTGGATCTCATTATGAAGAGAAAAGTGGGATAAAAATAACATATTAAAATGAATGTTATGGAGGGGGATGAAATAGTAATAAAGCTGTTTTTTTAGTTGCAACGGATATAAAGCCATGTAATCCATTGCTTTTCCTGATGTGCTGCCTCACCACTCAACCATTGGTTCAGCCTGTATGTGTGTGCGTGTGCGTGTCTCTGTGTGTGTGTGTGCAAACATACATACTCCAGTTTCAAGGTGTTGACAAGCACTGGCAGAGGGAGGAGGGTTGGAGGAGGGTTTGGACAGGTTTTTGGCCGGGTTGTTGAGAGAAAAGCCCAATCACACCTTTCCTGCTCAGCACCTTCTTTGGCCCTTAAGATCCACTCTCTGTCACTTTGTTTGAGTTTCACCCACAAGTGCCCAGAAACAGGGAGGACAAAGAGGAGAGCGCCAGCCCTTGCATTCAAGTCCTGTTTGTGGTTTCCCAGAGTGACAGAAGCACACCTCCATGGGCCAAAATGGCCAGGTTGGGTTTCGGGGACCACAGGAGTCCAAAATGCATTGTCTTATTGGGTCATCTTTGACTTATGGTGACCCATCCCTGCCAATTCTTCTAAGAACGTGAGACTTGGCCTTGGATGGAGCAAACCTTCCCAATAAGACCCCATGATGGGTCACCATATGTCACAAACAACTTGAAGGCAAACCAGATACTACATAAATGGATTTTGGACTGCCAGAGAGGTGACCCATCAATAGCAATTCTCTAGAAAACCACAAACAAGTCTCTGAGAATGTGAGACTTGGCCTTGGATGGAGCAAACCTCTCAAGAAGACCCCAAGATGGGTCACCATACGTCACAAACAACTTGAAGGCACACCAGACACTACATAGATGGACTTTAGACTTCCAGAGAGGTGACCCATCAATAGCAATTCTTCTGAGAATGTGAGAGTTGGCCTTGGGTGGGTCACATTCTCCCAACCTCAGAGGAGCAAACCTTCCAAGAAGACCCCAAGATGGGTCACCATACGTCACAAACAACTTGAAGGCACACCAGACACAACATAGATGGACTTTGGACTGCCAGAGAGGTGACCCATCAATAGCAATTCTTCTGAGAATGTGAGACTTGGCCTTGGATGGAGCAAACTTTCCCAAGAAGACCCCAAGATGGGCCACCATATGTCACAAACAACTTGAAGGCACACCAGACACTACATAGATGGACTTTAGACTTCCAGAGAGGTGACCCATCAATAGCAATTCTTCTGAGAATGTGAGAGTTGGCCTTGGGTGGGTCACATTCTCTCAACCTCAGAGGAGCAAACCTTCCAAGAAGACCCAAGATGGGTCACCATATGTCACAAACAACTTGAAGGCACACCAGACACTACATAGATGGACTTCAGACTGCTGGAGAGGTGACCCATCAATAGCAATTCTTCTGAGAATGTGAGAGTTGGCCTTGGGTGGGTCACATTCACTCAACCTCAAGAGGAGCAAACCTTCCAAGAAGACCCAAGATGGGTCACCAAATGTCACAAACAACTTGAAGGCACACCAGACACAACATAGATGGACTTTGGACTGCCAGAGAGGTGACCCATCAATAGCAATTCCTCTGAGAAGGTGAGACTTGGCCTTGGATGGAGCAAACCTTCCCAAGAAGACCCCAAGATGGGCCACCATATGTCACAAACAACTTGAAGGCACACCAGACACAACATAGATGGACTTTGGACTGCCAGAGTGGTGACCCATCAATAGCCATTCTTCTGAGAATGTGAGACTTGGCCTTGGATGGAGCAAACCTTCCCAAGAAGACCCCAAGATGGGCCACCATATGTCACAAACAACTTGAAGGCACACCAGACACAACATAGATGGATTTTGGACCTCCAGAGAGTTAGGAAGAAATGAATGTTCTGCACCACTGGACCAACGCAAAGGCCATTTTAGTCCAACAAGGTTGTTATTGTGTTGTTGAAGGCCTTCATGGCCGGAATCACCGATTTGCTGTGAATTTTCTGAGCAAGTTGGCCATGTTCCAGAAGCATTCTCTCCTGATGTTTCACCCACATCTATGTCAGGCGTCCTCAGAGGTTGTGAGGTCTGTTGGAAACAAGGCAAGTGGGGTTTACATATCTGTGGAATGATGTCCAGGGTGGGAGAAAGAAAGAACTCCAGCTGTGTAGAAGGGGCCTCATACTTCGCCACAGCAACACGTGGCTGGGCACAGCTAGCGTTATATATATTTAAAAAACTATTGCATTTACAGCACATTATCAATAACATATTACTTCCTGTGTACTCTGTCCTATAGGTATCTGTGCTCCTCGTATATTCAAGTCCTATCATAGGCATCATTGTATAGAATGGGATTTGAGCATCCACAGATTTTGGTATCTACTGGGGCCTTGGAACCAAACTTCGGCACATACTAAGGGCTCACTGTAGAAGGGAAAAACACAAGAGCCCCTGTGATGGATGTTGCGATTACCTTGTAATCCCCCTCAAATGGAGGTTTATTGGAAACCGGACCCCCCATAAACGCAACTCGTACATTAATCCAGACCTGTCTTCATTTTTTATGGGATGGCATTGGGGTTGGGGGAGGCCAGGGGAGGCTGCAAAGGAAAGGCTTGCGGATTTAGCTGCCTTTCAGGAACATGCATGCAAATTAACACAAAAGAAATATTGATATTATCTCTCTGAGCCAGTGTGGTGCAATGGTTGGAGTGAACTAGGACTCCACTCAGTTCAATTCTCCACTCAGGCATGGAAACTCACTGGGTCACACTCTCTTGGCTTCAGAGGATGGCAAGAAAACTCCATGATAGGTTTGCCTTAGGGTCACCATGAGTTGGAATGGACTTAAAGCAGGCCTGGGCAAACTTGGGCCTTCCCTCCAGGTGTTTTGGACTCCAACTCCCACCATTCCTAACAGCCGGTAGGCTGTTAGGAATGGTGGGAGTTGGAGTCCAAAACACCTGGAGGGAAGGCCCAAGTTTGCCCAGGCTTGACTTAAAGGCACACAACAACTATTTCTCCCCTCTCTCACATACACACAAATTGAGACATAATTACGAAGGGGTCCCTTGAGGTCATCTAGTCCAGCCCTTTGCTCGGTGCAGGATCTCCAGCTAAGAATTGTTGTTTTTTGGTGCTTCTTGAACTGCCATGGATGAATGCTGTGGAACCCTGGGAGCTGTAGTTTGATAATAATAATAATAATAATAATAATAATAATAATAATAATAATAATAATAATAAATCACACAGCCCTAGACACTTGGGAAGTGTTCGACTTGTGATTTTGTGATACGAAATCCAGCATATCTATCTTGTTTGCTGTGTCATACAATAAAATAATATAACTTTATTTTTGTATCCCACCTCCATCTGGTGCTTCTTGAACTGCCATGGATGAATGCTGTGGAACCCTGGGAGCTATAGTTTGGTAATAATAATAATAATAATAATAATAATAATAATAATAATAATAATAATAATAATAATAATAATATGTTATTTTTGTACCCGGCCTCCATTTCCCCATTCAGGGCGGCTTACATGGAGCCAACCCAGAACAACAGAGTTTAAAATGTAGTTACATAAAAATAAAAATGCAATTCAACCATGTAAACAGAATAAAACAACATTATTGCTATATACTGTATATACTCAAGTATAAGCCAACCCGATTATAAGCCGAGGCACCTAATTTTACCACAAAAAAACTGGGAAAACATTGACTCAAGTATAAGCCGAGAGCGGTAAATTTCAGAAATAAAAATAGATACCAATAAACTGACATTAATTGAGGCATCAGTTGGTTAAATGTTTTTGAATATTTACATCAAGTTCAAATTTAAGATAAGACTGTCCAACTCTGATCAAATCATTATTCTCATCTTCTTCAATGTAAACGTGATTATGTATCCTTTTAATAATCATAGAGTAAAATAATACATGTAATAATAATAATAAATACAGGAAAATAATACTTGTAATAATAAATAGAGTAAATTAATAAATGCCATAATAATAATAATATCAGAGTGAAATAATAAATGCATTAATAATAATAATAATAAAAATAGAGTAAAATAAATGGAATAGTAGCAACAATAATAGAGAAAAATAATAAATGTACCATATATTCTCGAGTATATGCTGACCCAAATATAGGCCAACCAGGACCCTCACCCGAGTATAAGCCGAGGGGGGCTTTTTCAGTCTTTAAAAAGGGCTGAAAAACTAGGCTTATACTCAAGTAAATACAGGATATACATATATAGGCATCAACCAGCAACCAAAATCAGTTTCTCTTATCATCATGGGTAAGGCCCCAGAACTTTTGGCTAGAGAAGGTGAAGGTCCTTATAAAACTACAACTCCCAGGATCCTAAGGCATTGAGCCAAGCAATACCAAACTGCATTCATTCCACAGTGTGGCTACATTCAGTGTTTGTATTCATGCACAAGGGAAGGGAATCAAACTTTGAGTTTCTAATCTAAAGAGAATTTGGATCCATCCTTTTCCTTGCTCTCTATGTGGGCTGGAAAGCCTCCTAGAGCATATATGTTTATGTGTATATGCATATATGTGTGTGTGTGTGTGTGTGTGTGTGTGTGTGTGTGTGTGTGTGTGTATATATATATATATATATATATATATTTTATATATATATATATATATATATATAAAAAGAGTGATGGCATCACGGCAGCGGACAAAACAACAAAAGTAAACACCCCACAACCTCGAAAATTGACATCACAACCCCTCATCCATGCCTCTAGGTTGATACAACAAAAAGAAAAGAAAAATAAAGTCCTAATTAGATGGAGAGGAATAATTGTTTTTATCCAATTGCTGCCAATTAGAAGGCTAAGCTCCACTCACTTGGTCTCCCAGCAACCCACTCAGCCCAGGGGACCCTTTACCTTAACTACCACCAATTCCTCTATACTTTATTTCCCATACCACCAGACTTCGCCACAGCAACGCGTGGCCGGGCACAGCTAGTATATATATATATGCATGCACACATATATATATGCACACATATATATATATGTGTGTGTGTGTGTGTGTGTGTGTGTGTGTGTGTGTGTGTATATATATATATGCACACACATATATACAGGCACACTGACACAACCATTCACTCCCTATTTTTTGGATAGCTGTAGGCCACAGGGACATCTCACCAGAGATGGCCGAAAGCAAGGGTCTGGCAAAGCTCAGGAGGGTTTTATAGCCCGGGATGAGAAGCAGGGAGCGAGATAGCCAGCCATGCATCTCCCACCCCCTCCCTCCCTCCCTTTTCTGCCCCCCACTCTTTTAATCCCACAGCTGGGACCCCTTCCCTTATCTCTCCAGCTAGGCCTTGGGAAGCACAAAGGAACCAGTGGCAAGGTTTGTGTCAGCTGCACCATTTGGCAAAGGGAGGATTTCTCCCTCCAGCTCTTCCTTTCTCTGCTCCCCCTTCGATCTGGGGGTCCACCCCACTTGCCCCCTTCCCTTAAAGCAGCCAAGTGTCTCCCTAAACCCCTTTGTGTCTCCTTGCGGAGGGGAAAAGCAGGACATAAGAAAACAACAACAACATCTATATATATAAAAGAGTGATGGCATCAGGGCAGCGGACAAAACAACAAAACTACAGGCCCCCCAACCTCGAAATTTGACAACACAACCCATCATTCACGGCTCTAGGTTGATACAACAAAAAGAAAAGAAAAATAAAGTCCTAATTACAGGGGGAGGAATAATAGTTTTTATCCAATTGCTTCCAGTTTGAAGGCTAAGCTCCGCCCACTTGGTCTCCTAGCAACCTACTCAGTCCAGGGGACAGACACAGTTAGACCTCACTTAGGCCTCTTCCACAGATTATCAGATTTTAACTGGATTATATGGCAGTATAGACTCAAGGCCCTTCCACACAGCTATATAACCCATTTAGAATCTTATATTATCTGCTTTGAACTGGATTATCTTGACTCCACACTGCCATATAATCCACTTCAGTGTGCATACTAAACATAAAGACAGCCATACAACAGACATTCAATACCACCACCACCTCAACAATTTCTCACCAACACCACCAGACAACGCCACAGCAACGCGTGGCCGTGCACAGCTAGTAATAATAATAATAATAATAATAATAATAATAATAATACATTATAACTCTAATAATAGATAGCTGCTTTGAGTTTCCTTTGTGTAGAGAGAAAGCAGTATAAATAGTAGTAGTAGTAGTTGTTGTAATACATTCTAATAATTGATAAAATAATAAAAATAATACATTTTAATACAAACAATAGATACACAGCTGCTTTGAGTCTCCTTGTGAAGGTGAAAAGCAGGGCATAAGTAAACAACAACAACAACAATATAACAATAATACATTATACGAATAACTCTAATAACAGATACATAGCTGCTTTGAGTTTCCTTTGTGGATTGAGAAAGCGGTATAAATAGTAGTAGTAGTAGTAGTAGTAAAAGTACATTCTAATAATAGATACATAGCTGATTTGAGTGAGAAAGCAGGTATAAATAGTCATAGTCATAGTAATACATTCTAATAATAGATATAATAATACATTATAATACGAATAATAGAGATACATAGCTGCTTTGAGTCTCCTTGTGGAAGGAAAAAGCAGGGTATAAATTATTATTATTATTATTGACAACAACCTCCTCTATTCTGGTGCAGAAGGGACACTGGGAACTGCAGTCTGCAAGGCATCTTTCCAAGCTTCTCTTCCTCTATTTGAACTAGTTTCTATGAAATAGAATGGCTCTCCAAATCCCATTTCTCTTTGAAACTGGTTCTCTGTTGCAGGCAGGGGATGATGGGAGGTGCAGCCCCAAACCCAGCTAGTCCAAATTTCAAGGAAGGAGGTTCCATTTACACATTGGGAAGAACCTCCTGACATTGCTGCTTGGAGTGGAGTGGAATCTCCTTCTCAAGGAGGTTGTTGGATGGCCATCTGTCGGGAGGGCTTGGATTGTGTGTTCCATGCCTGGCAGAAGGGTTGGATGGTCTTTGGGGCTCCCTTCCAACTCTTATGACTTGTAAAAGTGACTTTTTTTTGGGGGGGGGGGGGCTCCAACCTGCCCCTGGCTACTGAATGACAGGATGGGAACTGTGACCTTCAACATAGCTTCCAAACCCTATTTTTCTTTGGAAAAGTTACTTTTCCCGACCATGGCTTCCTCCTCTGTCTCCTCCCTCCTTCCTCCAAGGTGTGTATTTCTATCCCTGATTGTGGGGTTATAATCACCATCATAGTTGGAACGCCTTGCAGGGTTTGTTGGCGACCTCCCAAAGCTTTGCTCCATCCAAAGGCGAAGAAAGAGGAGAAGAAATAGGAGGAGGAAGGGATTGCGACAGAAGAGGAGAGGAGGAAAGGAGGGATGGTGAAACAACAGTGGAGGAGGGAAAGTGGCTCTTCTCCAAGCCTTGAAACCTGTGTGGGGTCCTCCGAGCTTTATCTCCTCCAACTCCTGGAGCTTAGCTTGGAATCTGGAGGAGACACAAGGCGCGTCTCCACTGCAGAATGGACCGCCATCTCCCAAGGCTAGGGAAGCCTGGGAGTTGTAGTTTGCACGCTCAAGACCTTGCCAAGCTACATCTCCCAGGGATTGAGTTCTGGAAATAAAAGCAGTGCCAATAAACTGCAAACATTCCACAACCGACACTGTAGATGCGCCTTTGGGAGCGAATTATTTCACTCCTTTGGCACTGCAACCATTCTACAACCGACGCTGCAAATGCGCCTTCAAGAGGCGAATTATTAGCTTGTTTGGGAGCCCTTGGACCGCCATTTCCCAAGGCCGTGGAAGCCTGGGAGTTGTAGTTTGCATGCTCAAGACCTTGCCAAGCTACATCTCCCTGGGACTGAGCCTTGGCAATAAAAGTGGTGCCAATAAACTGCAAACATTCCACAACCGACACTGCAGATGCGCCTTTGGGAGAGAATTATTTCACTCCTTTGGCACCGCTTTGACCGCTATCTCCCAAGGCTACGGAAGCCTGGGAGTTGTAGTTTGCAAGCCCAAGACCTTGCCAAGCTACATCTCCCTGGAACTGAGCCCTGGCAATAAAAGTGGTGCCAATAAACTGCAAACATTCTACAACCGACGCTGCAGATGCGCCTTCAAGAGGCGAATTATTAGCTTGTTTGGGAGCGAATTATTTCACTCCTTTGGCACCGCTTGAATCGCTATCTCCCAAGGCTACGGGAGCCTGGGAGTTGTAGTTTGCTCGCTCAAGACCTTGCCAAGCTACATCTCCCTGGAACTGAGCCCTGGCAATAAAAGTGGTGCCAATAAACAAACCGACACTGTCGATACGCCTTCAACAGAGAGGGCTTGTTTGGGAGCGAATTATTTCATTCCTTTATTGGCACCGCTTGGACCGCCATCGCTCAAGGCTAAGGAAGCCTGGGAGTTGTAGTTTGCAAGCTCAAGACATTGCCAAGCTGCATCTCCCTGGGATTGAGCTCTAGCAATAAAAGCGTTGAGAATAAACGCATCCATTGCACAACCGACACTGCAAATGCGCCTTCAAGAGGTGAATTATTAGCTTGTTTTTGGAGCGAATTATTTCACTCCTTTGGCACCGCTTGGATCGCTATCTCCCAAGGCTAGGGAAGCCTGGGAGTTGTAGTTTGCAAGCCCAAGACCTTGCCAAACTATATCTCCTTGGGATCGAGTCCTGGAAATAAAAGCGGTGCCAAAAAACTGCATCCATTCCACAACCGACACTGCAAATGCGCCTTCAAGAGAGCGAATTATTTTACTCCTTTGGCACCGCTTGGGCCGCCATCTCCCAAGGCTGTGGAAGCCTGGGAGTTGTAGTTTGCAAGCCCAAGACCTTGCCAAGCTACATCTCCTTGAGACTGAGTCCTGGCAATAAAAGTGATTCCAACAAACTGCATCCATTCCACATCGGACACTGTCGATGCGGTGCAACCGACGCTGCAGATGCGCCTTCAAGAGGCGAATTATTACCTTGTTTGGGAGCGAATTATTTCACTCCTTGTCAGGTTTTCCACTAGTTTCGTTTAAAGATCCATTGGTGCTCGAAATCTGTTTCTATCGGTGTCGAATCTTGACAGCAAAGCAAGGGAAAACATGCTTTTCATAGTGACTCCTAGGCTTCACAATTCTCGTGCGTAAAAGCGCAACTCCTGCGGAAAGTTGTATTTGGAGACGAAAACAACGCTGTAGGAAAATGAAACTACTCTGAATCAATGCCTTTGCGTTCTCCCATATCGGAGAGATACATTTGGGGGACTTAAAAGAAGAAACCTATCTGTTCAGGGGGATTTTTCCTTTCTCGAAATGCATGCGCCTGTATTTATTTTAACACTCGTTTTGGGCGCAAAAGGGCTCCAAACAAAACTCCTCTTACACTCTAGATAGAATGAATGCAGCTTGATTTTAAATGTAACTTTAATTTATTTATCTATCTATCGTAACAGAAGCGGACTGAGAGAATACAGTATTTAAGAACACAAACAAAATTAGAAGCTTGGCATTTTACTAAATGTCCTTTGACCAGTAGCTGGCCACTTGGAGTTAATAATAATAATAAAATGTTATTTATATACAACTGCTCCGACTCAGGGTGGTTTCCAACACGAACATAAAAAACATTCCGTTGTCAAAAAACACCATATAACAAAGTTAAACATAGCACACATAATAAACAGCATCATAAGACAGAACCAAAACAGTTGTTGTTGTTGTTGTTGTTGTTGTTGTTGTTGTTGTTGTTGTTAGAGTAACATTCCTATTACTTTATCTCACTCGCAGAGAACCAAACCGAATATACATCTTGGAGAGAAAAGCAAGGTATTATATAAATATAATAATAATATTTTTTCTTCCATTTTGGAAGAAGAGGTTCTTTACACCATCATACCTTTCTTTTATTATAATTCACTGCAAACCATCTTTAGTTCTTTTAAAGCTTTTTAAATCCTTGGGTGAAACAGGACCATGCTTCGTGTTTTGTCCTGAATGTTTTAAAACTATTTGGAAAGTTTGTTTAATATTTCGATTGGAGTAGGATTGTTACAGAACTTGTATGTAACCCCTTTGGGCCATTTTTAATTCGGATTTGAGGGAAAGATGTAGCACGCCATGAATATATAGATATATTATTTTCTCCATCTTATTGATTTGTTATTGATATAAAATCCAGATTATCTGCTTTGAACTGGATTATATGGCCTTGTAGACTCATATAATCCGATTCAAAGCAGATAAACTGGATTTCATATGGCAGCATAGACTGAGCACTAGATAATAATCCATTGGGGATGGAAGTGTATGTGTGTGTGTCTATGTATATATGTCTCTGTGTGTGTATGTATAGGTGCAGGTGAAACATCAGAAGAGAATGCTACTGGAACATGGCCATACCACCTGGAAAACTCACAGCAACCTACAATCTCTTTCTCTGCATAATATAGTAAATAATAGATATCTGTAGCAATCTATATTGTTTTTGTGGATGTAAATATAGAGAGCTATAGATATAGTATATATGGATATATACACGTATAGGTGTTTGAATATATGCTGGGGTTTTGCAAAAATTATTATCCTTTCCATTACTATTGTTATCCTTTCCATTATTATTATTATTAGTATTATTATTACTGTTATTTTCCTTTCCATTATTATTATTATTATTATTATTATTATTATTATTATTATTATTGGTTTGTATTATGTGGTATTTGGATGGATTTTGCTTGGGAAAATAGGACTCTGAAGAAGAGAGAATGCAAATATCCCTTGGGTTGTTTTTTCTATCCCGACGAAGCCTCCATAAGCCTCCTTTCAATATATATATATGTGTGTGTGTGTGTGTTTGAGTGTGTTGTTGTCGTTGTAATGCGTTTTTTTAACATCCCGAAATGGTGTTTACAGAATGCAAATAGGCAACGAGTCCTACTCGAAATATAACATTTCCTTTTGCAGTTTTTCCCAGAAGGAATCACACATCAACACCATGCAGCAATTCAAAACAAAAACCTGGAAATCCAACCCATAGAAATAAATGAACGGGTGGGTTGCTATTAAACCATCATAATAATAGAAAAAAAAATAATAATAATACTAATAATGTAAAGGATGATAATAAAGCAATAATAATGTAAAGGATAACAATGATAATAATAATAATAATGTAAAGGATAATAATAATATAAAACATAATAATAATAATAATAATAATAATAATAATAATAATGTAAAGGATGATAATAATAATGATGATGATGATGATGGAAATGATGATAATAACAATAATAATAATGGAAAGGATAATAATAATAATATAAAAGATAATAATGGAAAGGATGATAATAATCATAATGATGATGATGGAAAGGATGATATAATAATAATGTAAAGGATAATAATAATAATAATAATAATAATAATAATAATAATATAAAAGATAATAATGGAAATTATAATAATGATGATGATGATGATGATGGAAAGGATGATATAATAATGTAAAGGATAATAATAATAATAATAATAATAATAATAATAATATAAAAGATAATAATGGAAATTATAATAATGATGATGATGATGATGATGATGGAAAGGATGATATAATAATAATGTAAAGGATAATAATAATAATAATAATAATAATAATAATGGAAAGGATAATAATAATAATAATGGAAAAGAAAGGATAATAATGATAATGATAATGATAATAATAATAATAATAATATTATAATGATAATGATGATAATAATAATAATGGAAAGGAAAATAATAATAATAATAATAATAATAATAATAATAATGGAAAAGAAAGGATAATAATGATAATGATAATGATAACAATAATAATAGTATAATAATGATAATGATGATAATAATAATAATGGAAAGGATAATAATAATAATAATAATAATAATAATAATAATAATAATAATAATATCATCAATGGAAAGACAGCCAATCCTTTAAACTGAGACTATAATTTCTCATTTCTCTCTCAGATTACATTGATCAATAACCGGGAGGAATCAATCCTTCTATTGGAGACTCGCCTTGAACGGCCGAAAACAAACAAATTACCGCAAACGACTGTGTGGTTTCGTTATTAAAGTTCCTCCCGACGTTACCGTCACTCAGAGAGAGAGAAAAAAAACGAGAACGAGAGCAAATGGTTTAGATAGAAGGAAGGAAAGGGCAAGATGGATTTTTTTCTCTAAATATACAGTCGGGTGGGTCAAAAAAGTTTCGCCTCTTGGGTCCAGTTAGATACAGGTACAGTAGAGTCTCACTTATCCAACACTCGCTTATCCAACGTTCTGGATTATCCAACGCATTTTTGTAGTCAATGTTTTCAATATATCGTGATATTTTGGTGCTAAATTCATAAATACAGTAATTACTACATAGCATTACTGCGTATTGAACTACTTTTTCTGCCAAATTTGTTGTCTAACATGATGTTTTGGTGCTTCATTTGTAAAATCATAACCTAATTTGATATTTAATAGGCTTTTCCTTAATGCCTCCTTATTATCCAACATATTCGCTTATCCAACATTCTGCCGGCCCGTTTATGTTGGATAAGTGAGACTCTACTGTATATAATGTTTACTATCTTGTGTCCCAGCAAAACAACCCATTTGGAAAAAAATTCGGACCGACATCTCCATTCGGTGCAAGCCACCCAAAAAACCGAGTGTTTTCGATCTTTTTTCAGTGTTTCGGACCCCCTTTTCTGTGAAATCTGGAAAATATTGGCGACCAAGGAGGGTGTGAATAAAATATGTCAACGTGGTGTGCGGTAGAGGTTGTGTGCCTCTGGAAAAGGAAACAAATCGGTCTGTGCTCTTATCATCAAAGGGAGAAATAAAGAGGGAAATAGTTCTACTCCTTTGTTCTCAGAAAAAGAAGGAACGAGGGGAGCCGACAGTTAAGTAACGAATTGTAACGGTAACTGTAGCGAGCGGGATGGTGCCAATCCAATTCCTTTCAAAGTTCAGCCAAGCATCTATACCAGACATGGGCAAAACTTGGACCCTCCAGGTGTTTTGGACTTCAACTCCCACCATTCCTAGCAGCCTGTATAAATAACGTTTGATAATAATGATAATAATAATAATAAACAGACAAGAGTTGAGTCCAACGCTCAAAGCAACGCTCTTTGCAGAATGAACTCAGAATCCAAGAATTATTTACATATATTGAGTCCCCATGGGGAGAAAGGTAGGGTATAAATAAAGCATAATAATAATAATAATAATAATAATAATAATAATAATAATAATATAATAGACATGCTGGATTTCGTTTCACAAAACCGCAAGTCGAACACTTCCCAAGTGTCTAGGACTCTGTGATGTATGTCTATCTTGTTTGCTGTGTCATACAACGTCGTTGTGTCAATAATAATAATAATAATAATAATAGAGTTGAATCCAACGCTCAAAGCAACGCTCCTTGCAGAATAAACTCAGAATCCAAGAATCCTGTGTGTATTATTTATATATATATTATTGAGTCCCCATGGGGAGAAAGGTAGGGTATAAATAAAGCATAATAATAATAATAATAATAATAATAATAATAATAGAGTTGAATCCAATGCTCAAAGCAACGCTCCTTGCAGAATGAACTCAGAATCCAAGAATTCTGTGTGTATTATTAATATATATTGAGTCCCCATGGGGAGAAAGGTAGGGTATAAATAAAGCATAATAATAATAATAATAATAATAATAATAATAATGAGTTGAATCCAACGCTCAAAGCAACGCTCCTTGCAGAATAAACTCAGAATCCAAAAATCCTGTGTGTATTATTTATATATATATTATTGAGTCCCCATGGGGAGAAAGGTAGGGTATAAATAAAGCATAATAATAATAATAATAATAATAATAATAATAATAATAATAATAATAATAGAGTTGAATCCAATGCTCAAAGCAACGTTCCCTGCAGAATAAACTCAGAATCCAAGAATCCTGTGTATATTATTTATATATATTGAGTCCCCATAGGGAGAAAGGTAGGGTATAAATAAAGCATAATAATAATAATAATAATAATAATAATAAACAAACAAACAGTTGGCTCTCTAGAATTTAGCCCAATGCTCAAAGCAACGCTTCCTGTAGTGCATAATGAATTCAGAATCGAAGAATCCTGTGTATAATAATAATAATAATAATAATAATAATAATAATAATAATAATAATATATTATTTATATATACTGAATCCCCATGGGGAGAAAGGTGGGCATAAATAAAGTTGTCTAATAATAATAATAATAATAATAATAATAATAATAATAATAATAATAGACAATAGTAGGCTTTCTTGAGCTTAGCCCAGTGCTCAGAGCAAAGCTCCCTGCAGAATAAATCCAGAATCCAGAATTCTGTGTATTATAATAATAATAATAATGTAATTTATTATATAATAATATATTAGTTAAATATATTGAATCCCCATGGGGAGAAAGGCTGGTATAAATAAAATTGTTTAATAATAATAATATCAATAATAATAAACAAACAATGGGCTCTCTAGAGTTTAGCCCAATGCTCAAAGCAACTTTCCCTCCTGCAGAAGAAACTCAGAATCATCATCATCATCATCATCATCATCATCATCATTTAATGACTTATTAATCGCCCTCCATCCAAGATGCTCTAGGCGATTTACAAGATAAAATTGTAAAGGATAAAAACATACATGCAAATATTGATAAAATTCCAAGGAAGGATCCCAGGAATTCATTGCAGCGCCGTGGGATCTCAAGGTCATATTTCACCTTGATCTGGAACGGAGATGAGCTGCCTTTGAGCCCTGGAACCAAGAATTAAAAGGAGAAGGAGAAAAAAAATGTCCAAACGCACACTTTTCCTGTCTTGTTTCACTCAAGAAAACGGATTTGACTTCAGACAGGTGCCTGGTCCCACTTGTCTCCCGCTTTGGGTGCGTCTACACTGTGGAATTTAATGCGGTTCCACACCACTTGGACAGCAGTGCCTTACTGCGATGGAATCCTGGGAGTTGCAGTTCGACCTAAGGGCCTCTCTGCCTAAAGAACCCCAAACTCGAACCCACCGCGCCAGCTCTTAAAGTAACCTTCAAGTAACGCGTTATTATAAAATCTTAGAATTGGAAGAGACCTCATGGGCCATCCAGTCCAACCCCATTGTGCCAAGAAGCAGGAAAATCGCATTCAAATCACCCCGAGAGATGGCCACCCAACCTCTACTTAAAAGCTTCCAAAGAACAAGGCTCCACCACACTCTGCGGCAGAGAGTTCCACTGCTGAACAGCAACTACAACCCCCAAAGGTCTATTTTCCCGAAACTCCACCAGTATTCACATTTGGGCATATTGAGTATTTGTGCCAAGTTTGGTCCAGATCCATCTTTGTGTTGAGTCCATAATACTCTCTGGATGGAGGAGAACTACAACTCCCAAACTCAAGCTCAATGCACATCAAACCCTTCTAGTATTTTCTGTTGGAGTTCTGTATGCCAAGTTTGGTTCAATTCCATCGTTGGTGGAGTTCAGGATGCTCTTTGATTGTAGGTGAACTATAAATCCCAGCAACTACAACTCCCAAATGTCAAGGCCTATTTCCCCCAAATGTCAAGGTCTATTTTCCCCAAACTCCACCAGTATTCACAGTTGGGCATATTGAGTATTTGTGCCAAGTTTGGTCCAGATCCATCCTTGTGTTGAGTCCATAATACTCTCTGGATGGAGGTGAACTACAACTCCCAAACTCAAGATCAATGATCACCAAACCCTTCTAGTATTTTCTGTTGGAGTTTTGTGTGACAAGTTTGGTTCAATTCCATCGTTGGTGGAGTTCAGAATGCTCTTTGATTGTAGGTGAACTATAAATCCCAGCAACTACAACTCCCAAGTGTCAAGGCCTATTTTCCCCAAAGGAAGGTTGAGACCCTTGGAAATAAAACCCAACATATTCGAAATAAATAATTCGTGTTTTATTTCGAAGCGGTTGGTGTTTTCCTTTTTCCGACTTTCCACCGGATTTGGGTGAAAGAAAGTAAAGCGATCTTGATTAGTCTGGAAAGACCCCGTTTTGAGACAAGAAGGAGGAGAAAAAAGAAGGGAAAGAAAGCGGAGAGGAGGGAAAGGAGAGGAATGGGGCCGGCCGTGGTCTGTTTGTAATCTCATCCCCCTTTTCATTAACATAAACACGGCTTTAACCCAAATATACAAGGCCACCTACCACGCCAGGAAGAAGGAAGGAGGGAGAGAGAGAGAGAGAGAAGGAGGAAAAGACAGAAGGAGAGAAAGAAAGAGGAGGGGAGAAAGAGAAGGAGAGAACTGGAGAGAGAAGGAAGGATAGAAGGAGAGAAAGAGAAGAAGAGGAGAAAGGAAAAGGATGAGAAAAGGAGAATGAGGGAGAAAAAAGACAGAAGGAGAGAAAGGAAGGGGAAAAAGAGAAGCAGAGAACGGGAGAGAAGGAGGGATAGAAGGGGAGAAAGAGAAGGAGAGAATGAGAGAGAAGGAGAGAGAGAAGGGAAGAAAGAAGGAGAGAGAAGTAGAGATAGAAGGAGAGAAAGAGAAGGAGAGGAGAAAGGAAAAGGATGAGAAAAGGAGAATGAGGGAGAAAAAAGACAGAAGGAGAGAAAGGAAGGGGAAAAAGAGAAGCAGAGAACGGGAGAGAAGGGGGGATAGAAGGGGAGAAAGAGAAGGAGAGAAGGAGAGAGAAGGAGAGAGAGAAGGGAAGAAAGAAGGAGAGAGAAGTAGAGATAGAAGGAGAGAAAGAGAAGGAGAGGAGAAAGGAAAAGGATGGGAAAAGGAGAATGAGGGAGAAGAGAGAAAGAGAGAAAGAAAAGACAGAAGGGGAGAAAGAGAAGGAGAGAGAAGGAAGGATAGAAGGAGAAAGGAAAAGGATGAGAAAAGGGGATTGATGAGAGAAGAGAGAAAGAGAGAAGGAAAAGACAGAAGGAGAGAAAGGAAGAGAAGGGGAGAAAGAGAAGGAGAGAATGAGAGAGAAGGAGAGAGAAGGGAAGAAAGGAGAGAGAAGTAGAGATAGAAGGAGAGACAGAGAAGGAGAGGAGAAAGGAAAAGGATGAGAAAAGGAGAATGAGGGAGAAGAGAGAAAGAGAGAGAAAAAAGACAGAAGGAGAGAAAGGAAGAGAAAGGGAGAAAGAGAAGGAGCGAGAAGGAAGGATAGAAGGAAAAAGAAAATGAGATAGAAGGGGAGAACAGAAGAGAAAATGAGAGAGAAGGAGAGATAGAAGAAGAAAGGAAAAGGATGAGAAAAGGAGAATGAGAGAGAAGAGAGAAAGAGAGAGAGAAAAGACAGAAGGAGAGAAAGGAAGAGGAGGGGAGAAAGAGAAGGAGAGAACTGGAGAGAAGGAGGGATAGAAGGGGAGAAAGAGAAGGAGAGAGAAAAGGAAAAGAATGAGAGAAAAAGAGAGTGAGAGAAGAGGAGAAAGGAGAGAAAGACACAAAGAGAGAGAGGAGAAAAGAAAAGAAAGAAGGGGAGAAAAGGAAGGAGAGGAAAGAGAGAGAATGAGAGAAAAGGAGAAAGAGAGGATGAGAGAGAGAGGAAAGAATGAGAGACAAAGAACATGAGAGATAAGAGAGAAAAGCAAAGAGGAGAGAAAAAGAGAGAAGTAAAGAGAAGAGAGAAAGAAAAACAAGGGAAGAAAGAGATTAAGAGAGAAGAGAGAGAAAAGGAAAAAGAATGAGAGAAAAGAGAAAAGGCTAAAGAGACCTTGAAAAAATTACTAAGCATGGAGCCATGGCAGTTAAAGTGGTGCAAATATAGATAGATAGATACACACACACACTTACACACTTACACATATATGTATGCATGCATATACATATATATATACACACACATACTTATACATATACATACACACACACATATATATGCATACACACACATATAAACACACACATGTGTGTGTGTGTAAAAATAAAAGCCAGAGCTTGCAGACTTCTCCCCTTGCTCTCCCGCCATGTTTATGTGTTGCATTAGAACTCTCTGGTAACTCTCTTTGAACTATGGGGAGAGGTAGTAACACATTACTATTATGTGGTGTGGGTGCTCCAGCATCAGGCTCAGGTTCTCAGGATAGGGATCCTGAAGGCTCTGGGGGATGCTGGGAGTTGTAGTCCAAACCCAGCCTCCCTTTGGCCACCCAGATGCCTGCCCATGGCCCAGGACTCCCTTCTCACCTCCAGAGATGAAAGCCGCCTCTCGCCATCCATCTGTCAGCACCTGCCTGGGCCTGAAATCGCCTGGACAGGTGCTCCATGCGCCAGGCGCCTTCTGGCTTCATGCCTTTCCCCCTTCTCTGCTTTTATCAGCCCTTCCACCACCTCCTCCCCATCCCAACCCCAAGATGGGCCCTTTGGACCTGCAGAGTGAGAAAGCAAGCAAGCAAGCAAGCAAGAAGGGAAAGTGATGCTCAACTGCCAAGCAACCTCTGAGGATGCCTGCCATAGATGTGGGCGAAACGTCAGGAGGGAATACTTCTGGAACATGGCCACACAGCCCGGAAGACATACAACAACCCTGCCAAGCAACATCTCCAGGCCCCCAGAGATTGGAGATCAGTAGGGAGCAGCTCCCAAATGTTCCTCCAAAGACCATCTACATTGACTCCCAGACGTTCCCTTCATTGGAAGATGGAGTCATAATGTTCTCTGTTCATACCTGGACAGCCAGATGTTCTTCTGAAGACCATCTAGCTCTTCCCTTCTTTGGAGAACAGAGTCACATATGTTCCATGTCCATACACAGACCCCCACATGTTCCTCTGAAGACCATCTAGCCATTCCCTTCTTTGGAGAACAGAGTCACATATGTTCCATGTCCATACACAGACCCCCACATGTTCCTCTGAAGACCATCTAGCCATTCCCTTCTTTGGAGAACAGAGTCACATATGTTCCATGTTCACACATTCACACCCAGATGCTCCCTTCTTTGGAGGGTAGAGTCATCACGTTCTCTATTCATACCTGGACAGCCAGATGTTCTTCTGAAGACCATCTAGCTCTTCCCTTCTTTGGAGAACAGAGTCACATATGTTCCATGTCCATACACAGGCCCCCACATGTTCCTCTGAAGACCATCTAGCCATTCCCTTCTTTGGAGAACAGAGTCACATATGTTCCATGTTCACACATTCACACCCAGATGCTCCCTTCTTTGGAGGGTAGAGTCATACATGTTCTCTATTCATACCTGGACAGCCAGATGTTCTTCTGAAGATCATCTAGCCATTCCCTTCTTTGGAGAACAGAGTCACATATGTTCCATGTCCATACACAGGCCCCCACATGTTCCTCTGAAGACCATCTAGCCATTCCCTTCTTTGGAGAACAGAGTCACATATGTTCCATGTCCATACACAGGCCCCCACATGTTCCTCTGAAGACCATCTAGCCATTCCCTTCTTTGGAGAACAGAGTCACATATGTTCCATGTCCATACACAGGCCCCCACATGTTCCTCTGAAGACCATCTAGCCATTCCCTTCTTTGGAGAACAGAGTCACATATGTTCCATGTTCACACATTCACACCCAGATGCTCCCTTCTTTGGAGGGTAGAGTCATACATGTTCTCTATTCATACCTGGACAGCCAGATGTTCTTCTGAAGATCATCTAGCCATTCCCTTCTTTGGGACCATCTACATTGACTCCCAGGTGTTCCCTTCATTGGAAGATGGAGTCATACATGTTCTCTATTTATACCTGGACACCTAGATATTCCTCTGAAGACCATCTAACCATTCCCTTCTTTGGAGAGCAGAGTCTCATATGTTCCATGTTCTTACATTGACTCCCAGGTGTTCTCTTCTTTGAAAGATATAATTATAATGTTCTCTATTCATACCTGGACTCCCAGATGTTCCCCTGAAGACCATCTAGCCAGACTTTCAGTCAGCAAGTTCAACAGCTCAGTGGTTTAACCCGCTGTGCCACCGGGGGCTCAGCGGTACTTAGGGAGGTGATAGATAGATAGAGAGATAGGTAGATAGAGATAGACATAGACAGAGATTACAGAGATAGATATGATAGATATAGGTAGATGATAGATGGATGAATAAGTAGGTAGGTAGGTAGGTAGGTAGAGATTATATAAATATAGAGATATACAAAATAGGTAGATGATAGATGGATGGATAAATGGATGGATGGATAGAGGTGATAGAGATAGATAGATAGGTATTTAAATAAGTAGATAAATAGATAGAGAGATAGATAGAGATACTTAGGTAGTAGATAGATAAATAGATCGTGATTATGGAGATAGATAGATAGATAGATAGATATGATATAGGTACTTAGGTAGATTATATATAGAGAGAAGGATTATAGAGATAGAGAATATAAGTACTTAGATGATTAGATAGATAGATAGATAGATAGATAGATAGATAGATAGATAGATAGATAGAGGTACTTAGGTAGTAGAATGATAGATACATAGATAGTGATTATAGAGATAGATAGATAGATATGTTATAGGTAGGTAGGTTATATATAGAGAGGGGGATTATAGAGATAGATAGATAGATAGATAGATAGATAGATAGATAGATAGATAGATAGATAGATAGATAGGGAATATAAGTACTTAGATAATCAGATAGATGATAGATAGATAGATAGATAGATAGATAGATAGATAGATAGATAGATAGATAGATAGATAGATAATAGATAGATTAGATTAGATGAACTTTCCAAGGTGCTGAATCTGTTTTGGAGTTAGATTCAGCACCTTGGAGAAGACTTTTCAGGCCTTGATTGAAACTTGGGGCGCATTCATCACCTTGGTGTCCTCCTTAAAAATGGATGGATCAATCCATGTCTGGTCAAATCCATCACAGAAAAGGTGAGCAGTCTTGCAATGCTTATTTTGATTTTTCTTTTACAGGAACTCCAAAGTCCACCAACTGGAACTGATGCCGAAGGTGTGCACTTACCCTCTCATGAATTCAGAGAATTCTTCGCATTTAAATACCCTCATTTCTCATGAGTTGTCAATGCATTGCCTTCCTTTCAGGGTAATTTTAGGAAGGGAGTTGGTTCTAAAGTATTGTAAATCAGGAATGCTGAGAAAGGTCAACCCTGGTTGGCCTTCAGATGGGAGACCATCAAGATATACCAGGCTCTGTAGGCTCATTTCAAGGAAATGCAATAGGAAACCACCTCTGAGTATACTTTCCCTATGAAAACTCTAGGAAATGCAGGGAATCACCATCGGTCAATAGTTATATGGGATATTTCAGGGACAGAGAATGGGAAACACTTCTAAGTACGTTGTGTCTAAGAAAAACCTAGGACATTGTTCATGAAGGCCATTCTAGAACAACGTTTCTCAACCTGGGGGTCGGGACCTAGTGGTGGGTTGTGAGGGGGGTTTAGAGCGGTCACCAAAGACTAGTATTTTTTGTTGGTCTTGAGGGTTCTGTGTAGGAAGTTTGGCCAAATTAGATCATTGGTGGGGTTCAAGGGGCTGTTTGTAGGTGAACTATAAATCCCAGCAACTACAATTCCCAAATGTCAAGGTCTATTATCCCCAAACTCCAGCAGTGTTCACATTTGGACATATCGAGTATTCGTGCCAAGTTTGGTCCTGATCCATCATGGTTTGAGTCCACAATGCTCCCTGGATGTAGGTGAACTACAACTCCCAAACTCAAGGTCAATGCCCACCAAAACCTACCAGTATTTTCTTTGGGTCAGGGTAGTTCTGTGTGCCAAGTTTGGTTCAGTTGCATCGTTGGTGGAGTTCAGAATGCTCTTTGATCGTAGGTGAACTATAAATCCCAGCAACTACAACTCCCAAACGACAAAATCATTCTCGTATCATATATTTACATTACGGTTCATAACAGTAGCAAAATGACAATGAAAATAATATTATGGTTGAGGTCGCTACAACATGAGGAACTGTACTAAGGGGTTATGGCATTGGGAAGGTTGAGAAGATAATTCTAAGCACTGTGCCAAACTACACATCCCAATTTCCCCTTGAAGATAGATGCCCTCCCTCTGTTCCTGAATGGCATCCTTCTCGGTCAAGGCCTGGCCCTCAAAATGCCTGGGAAAGGCCAGCAACAAAGGCCTTTTGTCATTGTGTCAAGGCTTTGGGTCAGGGCTGAACACTGAGCTTCAAGAACCACACGATGATAAACCTTCAACAGTTTCCTCCTGCAATTAAAGCCGGGGCCGAATATTTCTCCGGCGACTCTATCAGCGAGTCCACCATTACCGCTCTATATTTAGCCATAAAGTACCGGTTGTATTGAGTGGAAGATTAAAATTATCATGTTGCGCGGACCCGGCTTCTGAGCACTGTTATTTAGCGCTGAAACGCCGGGAGACGTTGTTTCGCAAAGGGGCCAAAGGACGAGGTTGACTCTTCAGGACAGGTTGACTCTTCTGTGCCCTTCTTTCCAACACAAATCTTTCAAGATCAAGGATAGTCCATGGAAATCACTTGGTAGGCCTTTCAAAACTCTAAACACTATCCTAAGACCAACACAAGCTTGACAAGGATCTTTTCGGAGATGGAAATGGGTCAATCTTTGCTTACCTGGAGAGGGAATCTCAAATGATAGTAAAGGAAGGTCCAACCACCTTAAAGGCACCAAATTGCACCTAGATCTTGGGAGCGAAGCAGGGTCATCTCTAGTTAGTACTTGTATGGGAGGCCATCAATAACATCTATGTTTATTTCCAGTGGAGGTGTATAGAATAGGGTAGAATTATATTAATCGAGACATCAGAAAGTTAAATGTCCAACTCTGATTAAATCATGATCGTAACCTCCTTCAATGTAAGTGTGATTACGTATCCATCCAATAATAATAAATACACTAAAATAATAAATGTAGTAATAATGATGATGATGATGATAATAATAATAATAATAACAACAACAACAACACAAATTTATTAACACAAAAAATATTACAGAACATCTCACCAAGATAATGGACAGATTGGGACAAATTGAGACAATATCTGCTAAGAGAAAAAAATCAAACTTTTATTACTATGTTTATAAGAAATTCTAGGCTTCAGGATATATACGAATGTTTTGCTACAACTACAGTAGAGTCTCACTTATCCAACATAAACGGGCCGGCAGAACGTTGGATAAGCGAATATGTTAGATAATAAGGAGAGGTTAAGGAACAGCCTATTAAACATCAAATTAGGTTATGATTTTACAAATTAAGCACCAAAACATCATGTTATACAACAAATTTGACAGAAAAAGTAGTTCAATACGCAATAATGCTATGTAGTAATTACTGTATTTACGAATTTAGCACCAAAATATCACAATGCATGGAAAACATTGACTACAAAAATGTGTTGTATAATCCAGAATGTTGGATAAGTGAGACTCTACTGTATTTGGAAATGAAGAAGATGAGTCTTGCGATGCAAAGGATCTGGAAGTGGAAAACAGTACATTGGTTTTTTTTTTCTCTGTGTGTTGTTTCTTCCTTCTTCTTCTCTTTTTCTATTTCACTTAATTGTTCCCTCACTTTTTATGTACGTATTAAAAATCATAAATAAAATATGAATAATAATAATAAATGCACTAAAATAATAAATGTAGTAGTAGTAGTAATAATAGTAGAGTAAAATAATAAATGTAATAATAATTATTATAATACATAGAGTAAAATAATAAATGTAATAATGGCAATCATAATAGAGAAAAAATAATAACTTACGTATATATCAGAATATAAGCCGAGCAGGACATTCACTCGAGTATAAGCCAAGAGGGGCTTTTTCAGCCCTAAAAAGGACTTATACTTTAGTATATACGGTATACCCTACTTTATCTCTCCTACAAAGTTACTTCCTCTGAAATAGAGCCTCCTGCATATGGTCCTCATTGGTGGTCTCCCATCTAAGTACTAACCAGAGATGACTGCTTAGCTTCTAAGTTCAGGGAGGATCTGGTGCCTTTAGGATATTAATGACCGGGTAACAATGAGGTGTAGGAACACATTCATTTCAGAACAAAGACAATTTGGATTCTCATAAACCCACTTGAGATACCAATGGTCCTGTCTCATGACTGTGGAATGGCTGGAACCGCATGGGTTCTCCCACCCGTTGTGTGTGCCAGTTACCCAGAAGGGGTCAATCTGGTTTGAATTTGGTTCAAGCTGCCCAAGTTCATAAGGAAAACCCATACAATCTAGTCTGTGGCCACCAACTTGCTCTTTGATAATAATGTCTTCTTTCTCCTTTTGTTTATCTCAAGCAACCCAGCTTTGTTCTGAGCAGGGCCCTCAACCAAAAAAGGGGGGAAAGAGGAAAAACAGAGAGAGAGAGATGGGGAGGTGGAGGGGGAAACACCCTCTCTCTCTCGTGGCTCTGATCTCTCCCTGACTTGTTGCAGATGTAAGGAAATAAATCTTCTGGAAGAACAAACCTTCTTTTCCACATTCCCCATCCCAGACCTCAAGAAAGAAAAATAAATTCAAGTCTCGGCTCTCCACGGCTTGGATGCTCAAGCCCCCGTCCCCTTCTATGCTTTGCTCTTCTCGTACAATTGGGACAACGATCCCTTTGGAGGAACGAGACCTGATCCCATTCTTCCTGCACTTTGGGCCCCATCCTATGAAAGAAGAGACACGCAAGAGGTAAGGAGACCCCACAAGCATTCCTCAATCGGACGCTGGCAGCAGACGTTGGAGAACAGTAGGAAGCAGCTTCCAAATGGTCCTCCAAAGACCATCTAGCTCTTCCCTTCTTTGGAGAACAGAATCATGTATGTTCATACACTGACCCCCAGGCGTTCCCTACAAGACCATCTAGCTCTTCCCTTCTTTGGAGAACAAAGTCACATATGTTCCATGTTCATACATCGGCTCCCAGATGTTCCCTTCTTTGGAGAACAGAGTCACGTGTGTCTATGACTCCCAGATGTTCCCTTCTTTGGAGGTTAGAGTCATAGATGTTCTCTGATCATACTTGGACACCCAGATGTTCCTCCAAAGACCATCTAGTTATTCCCTTCTTTGGAGAACAGAGTCACGTGTGTCCCATGTTCATACATTGACTCCCAGATGTTCCCTTCTTTGGAGAGTAGAGTCATATATGTTCTCTATTCATACCTGGACACCCAGAGGTTCATCCAAAGACCATCTAGCTATTCCCTTCTTTGGAGAACAGAGTCATGTATGTTCCATGTTCATACATTGACTCCCAGATGTTCCTTTCTTTGGAGGTTAGAGTCATAGATGTTCTCTGATCATACTTGGACACCCAGATGTTCCTCCAAAGAGCATCTAGCTCTTCCCTTCTTTGGAGAACAGAGTCACATAGGTTCCATATCCATATACTGACCACAAGATGTTCCCTGAAATACCATCTAGTTATTCACTTCTTTGGGGGGTAGAGTCATATCTGTTCTGTATTCATACCTGGACCCCAGAAGTTCCTCCAAAGAACACCTACCTATTCCCTTTTTTGGAGGACAGAGTCACGTATGTACTGTGTTCATATCTGACTTTCCAGATTTTCCTCCAAAGACTCTTTAGCTATATCCTTCTTTTAAGATTGGAGTTACATATGTTCCATGTTCACACCTGGACCTCCCAGATGTTCATCCAAAGATCACCTAAATAGTCCCTTCTTTGGAGGAAATTTTTAGATATGTTCCATGTTCAAATCTGGATCTCCAGGTGTTTCTCCAAAGACCATCTAGCCATTTCTTTCTTTGAAGATCAGAGTTCACATCTGGACCAAAAGATGTTCTTCCAAAAACACCTAGCTATTAGCTTCTTTTGAGGACAAAGTTTGATATGGTCCACGTTCACACCTGGGCCTCCAAATGTTCCTCCAAAGACCATCCAGATATTTCCTTCTTAGGACGAGGGAGTCACATATGTTCTGTGTTCATACCTGGACCCTCAGATGTTCTTTCAAAGACCATACAGAATACGTATAAATAAAATTCCTATTTACTGAATGAGTGTGTTTTTTTTCTTTGTGGACATTGTATATAACGCCAAGGAAGATGGGTAGGGAGTTGGAAGGCACCTATTTGCAAGATGTCCCATGGACAGATATATCAATGGCACCAAGGAGAACTTTTAATTTCTGTTTATTGCAGGTCAACTTGACAGCAATGGAAGAAATCCTGCAAAGTCAGGGAATCTAGGAAAAACACACTCTATTTGTTCCAGCAACATAGTTCTATTTCTTGTCGACAAATCATATCCTTTGGCCTTTTCTCTTCTTTCATGGCTTTCTGGTCACCTTGCAGCGTGTTTTAGACAGGAATTGACCCCAACCTTCCCCCAAAAAAGTCACGTCATGTTCTTTGCTACAGAAACGAGTGTGAACAAGACGTCTTTCTTGAAAAGATGAATTCAGGATGGGCCCATTGGCTTGGCTGGGAAATACACGTCTGAGGTCTCGCATTTCTTCCCAGCTATTGGGGAGACGCAGCTGGGAGGGGGTCGGGTGGAACGGTCTGGAGTTTGAGGCCTTGGTTGCATGAAACCTTCAGCTATGCCAACAAAACCACTAAGAAATTGCTGTCTTCCTTCTCGTGTAGCACCAAGCCGGCCTGGTTGACTCCCAAGTAAGTGATAGCTTGGCGGGTTGAGAAGGAGCCCATTGTAATCTCTGCTTCCTTACGACAAAGGCAGCCATTCATGCAAACTAATTCTGACGGCCAGGCAAGCATGGGACCGGGATCGGGGCTTCGACCACAGTTTAGAAGACTAGCTGGTCTTTTCCACGGAAGGGATGGACTCCAAGAGCTCACGGAGTGGTTATTTCTCTCACATTCCACCTAACTTGAGTACAGTTGATTCTGAACAGAAGTATCATTCCGAGCAATGGTCCACTTTACAGCGCTGGCTAAGTAGCCTATGGGAAGTCTTCTCAACAAGCTGAACTTTCATTCAATAGGACCCATAAGCCTTGTTGTTGTAACATGGATGGTGGAGCCCATTCTGGGCAATGGTCCACTTTACAGCGCTGGCTAAGTGGGCTGTGGGACATCTTCTCAACAAGCTAAGCTTCTATTCCATAGGAAACATAAGCCTTGTCATTGTAACATGGATGGTAGAGCTCATTCCAGGCAATGGTCCACTTTACGGTGCTGGCTAAGTGGCCTATGGGAAGTCTTCTCAATAAGCTGAACTTCCATTCAATAGGACCCATAAGCCTTGTCATTGTAACATGGATGGTGGAGCTTGTTCTGGGCAATGGTCCACTTTACAGAGCTGCCTAAGTGGGCTGTGGGAAGTCTTCTCAACAAGCTGAACTTCCATTTAATAGGACCCATAAGCCTTGTCATTGTAATGTGGATGGTGGAGCTTGTTCTGGGCAATGGTCCACTTTACGGCGCTGCCTAAGTGGGCTGTGGGAAGTCTTCTCAACAAGCTGAACTTCCATTCCATAGGAACCATAGGCCTTTTCATTGTAACGTGGATGGTGGAGCTCGTTCAGGGTAATGGTCCACTTTACAGAGCTGCCTAAGTGGGTTGTGGAAAGTCTTCTCAACAAGCTGAACTTCCATTCAGTAGGACCCATAAGCCTTGTCATTGTAACGTGGATGGTGGAGCTCCATCATTGCACTTGAATTAACACTTCCCAAGAACCAGTCCAACACTTTAACCACTACGCAACACTATTTCTCCCATATCATCCAAATCATTAGGACACCATCTCCTCAATAAATTCCTCCATCCATAAGACCTCAAGGTTTTACTCTGTCCACATAAGAAAGGTCTTCTTCTGCTTTGGAGTATGCAGCCAACACGCTGAAGACACTACAGGCATGACTCTGGTTTCCTCTGTTTCTTGACAGTTCCATCCAAAATGGTTTCGTCCCATCTTCATTTCTCAAAATCCAGGTTTCTGTTTTGTTTTCAGCCTTCATGAAGCATCAGTGGGCAACGGCCGCATGGGGGGAAGGACGACAACATAATTGCTTCCCGCAGAATGGAGTTACGCCATGTAATTAAAATGGAAGAGGCTGCCAGTTTCCAAATCCTTAAGTGATTTCATCTGCCTTGGGGTCATTATGTCCCTACGAGATGCTTAGGCTTAAACGATGCTTCTATTTTTGGTGTGTTCACAAAAAAAATAATCCACGGAAAGGTCAAACGCAACCCTTCCTGTCGTTTTACCATCACCTTCTCTGAACAGTGTAAAGGGAGCATTTGGGTCTATAAAATGTTTCCCAAGATGGGGAATATTTTACAGGTATGGTTCCCCCAAAAGGGCACAGAGCTTCCTGTTCAACAGAGATTCCCCCATTTATATTAAGAATAATACATCAGAAGAAACCACAAAGGCTAGGACTAGAGTTTTTTAAGCCACATAAAGTGATGCACCAGAATCATAGCTTGGAACATCTTCCTGGAAACTCATATCCTCAGATTGCACCCATTCAGGTTGACCATGGGCAAGAAGGACTCCAAAAGTCTTCCAGCACATGCTGGGACTTTGCTTGGATGGGGTTGGACTGGATGGCCATGGAGGTCCTTCAACTCTTCTATGACTTTTAGTGTCCTTAGGTTCTACCCATTCAGATCCATATGGATCCATATGGACAAGAAGGACTCCAAAGACTTCCAGTACAGGCTGGAACTTTATTTGAATCGGGTTGGACTGGAAGGCCATGGAGGTCCTCCAACTCTTCTATGAGTTTTAGTTTCTTTAGATTCTACCCATTCAGCTCTATATGGATCCAAGAAGGACTCCAAAAGACTTCCAGTACAGGCTGGAACTTTATTTGAATGGGGTTGGACTGGAAGGCCATGGAGGTCCTTCAACTCTTCTATGAGTTTTAGTTTCCTTAGATTCTACCCATTCAGCTCCATATGGATCCAAGAAGGACTCCAAAAGACTTCCAGTACAGGCTGGAACTTTATTTGAATAGGGTTGGACTGGAAGGCCATGGAGGTCCTCCAACTCTTCTATGACTTTTAGTTTCTTTAGATTCTACCCATTCAGCTCTATATGGATCCAAGAAGGACTCCAAAAGACTTCCAGTACAGGCTGGAACTTTATTTGAATGGGGTTGGACTGGAAGGCCATGGAGGTCCTTCAACTCTTCTATGAGTTTTAGTTTCCTTAGATTCTACCCATTCAGCTCCATATGGATCCAAGAAGGACTCCAAAAGACTTCCAGTACAGGCTGGAATATTATTTGAATGGGGTTGGATTGGAAGGCCATGGAGGTCCTCCAACTCTTCTATGAGTTTTAGTTTCCTTAGATCCTACCCATTCACCTCCATATGGATCCAAGAAGGACTCCAAAAGACTTCCAGTTCAGGCTGGAACGTTATTTGAATGGGGTTGGACTTGAAGGCCATGGAGGTCCTCCAACCCTTCTATGAGTTTTAGTTTCCTTAGATTCTACCCATTCAGCTCCATATAGATCCAAGAAGGACTCCAAAAGACTTCCAGTACAGGCTGGAACTTTGTTTGAATGGGGTTGGACTGGAAAGCCATGGAGGTCCTCCAACTCTTCTATGAGTTTTAGTTTCCTTAGATTCTACCCATTCAGCTCCATATGGATTCAAGAAGGACTCCAAAAGACTTCCAGTACAGGCTGGAACTTTGTTAGAATGGAGTTAGCTGTAGAGGTCCTCCTACTCTTCTACGGGTCTACGCTTTCTAAGGAATGTGAAATGGAGGACGTATCTTAATGGTGGTTGACCAATGTATGAACACCGTGGACTAGATAAGCCTTGGTGTCACCCAATATGGTTCTTCTTATGCTAAAAATACCCCCAGAGGTATGTTGTGGAGCCCTGACCAAGAGTGTCCCAACTGAAAAACTCTCTGTTCACGGCGAAGTCTCCATGTGATGCTGGGCAAGGCAACGCCGGCCGGTCGCGGTGCTTCATGTCCAATTTGCTTTCTGGTATTTGAAAGGAATGACTCACGTGTTTAGAGTCCAGGGGACGGGGCGGAACTAATGAAAAGAAGCAAGCCCCCTGTGCCCACCCTCAATTAGAGTGACAATTTTAACACGGTATTTATACACGGCCCCGTAAACACAAATGGCCTGAGACTGATTATTATGCCCGGCGTGTCGCTTCTCATTTGGAGCAGGTTTTGGCAACCCATGGAAACTTGGAGGGAGTCAGACCAGTGGCCTCATTCTGTGGGCAAAGGGAGGTATGAGTCAAGTAAGAATGTATTAAGCAAAAGAGAGAAGAAGAGATTGGAGCATTGGGAAGAAATGCTACTTTTTTCAGATTGCGACACTCCAAAGCAGGCATGGGCCAACTTCGGCCCTCCAGGTGTTTTGGACTTCAACTCCCACAATTCCTAACAGCCGGTAGGCTGTTAGGAATTGTGGGAGTTGAAGTCCAAAACACCTGGAGGGCCGAAGTTGGCCCATGCCTGCTCCAAAGCCATGCAAAGAGAGTCTGGGAAATGCAATCCCAAAGGTATCCTATCCCAGGTAGCACAAAACCCTTGAGTTGTGATTTAATGACTTGAAATATCTCAGGCTTAAATCCAAATTAAGTTGAGAGTCATCTCATGCCGAAGATTCCAAAAGACCACTGCTCAGCCGTTGAGTCGTCTTGAGCAAGTTGTACACAAGCATATCAACCCCACTTGCCTCGCTCCCAACGGACCTCACAACCTCTGAGGATGCCTGCCATAGATGTAGGCGAAACATCAGGAGAGAATGCTTCTGGAATATAGCCACCCAGCCCGTAAAACTCACAGCAACCCAATGATTCTGGCCATGAAAGCCTTCAACAACACAACTTGCTCATCATAAGGAGACCTGTTCAACAGGGGAACTCTCTGCCTCAGCGTCGGGTGGAAGCTCCAACCTAGTGATTTATTTATTTTATTTATTTATTTACAGCATTTATATCCCGCCCTTCTCACCCCGAAGGGGACTCAGGGCAGATCACATTACACATACAGTAGAGTCTCACTTATCCAACACTCGCTTATCCAACATTCTGGATTATCCAACGCATTTTTGTAGTCAATGTTTACAATACATCGTGATATTTTGGTGCTAAATTCGTAAATACAGTAATTACTACATAACATTGCTGAGTATTGAACTACTTTTTCTGTCAAATTTGTTGTATAACATGATGTTTTGGTGCTTAATTTGTAAAATCATGACCTAATTTGATGTTGAATAGGCTTTTCCTTAATCTCTCCTTATTATCCAACATATTTGCTTATCCAACATTCTGCTGGCCCGTTTACGTTGGATAAGTGAGACTTTACTGTATAGGCAAACATTCAATGCCTTTTAACATAGAACAATGACAAACAAACATAGGCTCTGAGCGGGCCTCGAACTCATGATTTCGGCCATGCTGCTTTGGAAACTCTGGGGGTTGTAGTTATTTTTCCTGTTTGATCCTGGCAACATATTCTGGAAAGTGGGTTTCTACTTCTAAGGCGAACAAAGCAAATTCGCCATGAAAACCTTCAGCAATACAACTTGCTGATTATAAGGAGACCTGTTCAACAGTGGAACTCTCTGCCTCAGAGTCCGGTGGAAGCTCCAACCTAGTGATTCCGGCCATGCTGCTTTGGAAACTCTGGGGGTTGTAGGTTTTTTTTTCCTGTTTGATCCTGGCAACATATTCTGGAAAGTGGGTTTCTACTTCTAAGGCGAACAAAGCAAATGTGCCGAGATAGCATCTGTCTTGATAAGAGAGCCATGGACTCCTCGCAGCAGAAACCTCGAGATCTGCTTTGAACTGTGGGCCTTGCAATGCGCAATGTGTTGCGTCTGCATGTGTGTGGGAGCACTGAGGTGAGGCTTTCAGCATCACGAGCCAGCTTTCTGAGAGCTTTTCCTCCCCTTCTGTGGCCGTGGGTGCCGTCCCCACATGAAAGCCCGCCGTGCCCTCCTTTGCGGCCGCCCTGATTGCAAAGCCTCCGAGACCTTTTAATTAATTTGCTTGGGTTCTTGTGTATATTCCTTCCCAAAGAATCCGTCCAGATCGCATTCGGAACTCATTAGCTTCTCTTGACAGCGATGTGATGTTCTCATCCTTGCCCTGATGCAACCGTTCCCGTCTTTGATCAAAACAGGGCATGACACAAGCTGGGAAGTCTCTTCCAAAGCCACATCGAAATGTTCAGAATGCAGCCGGGATGGAGAAGGACCCAGCAAGCTTCGGGGCCTTGCAAAAGAAATGTGAAGGTTTCCTGGACCAAAATCTCCAGACCCAGAGGCAGGATCTCCTATTGATTAATGGTGAAGAATGCTGCGAGTTGGAATCCAATAACATGATTCCCATTGCCAGTGAATCCTATTGTTAGCTTCATCAAATCGTTGGGATTTGCCTATGTGTTGACGCGCCAATCAACACCAAATTCAATGGTTCTACCAGTAGGTTTCAGCATTGGACTAGGACTTAGACCTTTCCTAATCCATGGAACTCCACTAGATCTAGAACATCATCTACTGTACAGCATTGGACTGGAACTCAGACCTTTCCTAATCCAAGGAACTCCACTAGATATAGAACAGTGCCTACTATGACCTATGTGTTGAATCGTCATTCAACACTCAATTCAATGGGTCTACTGTACTGGTTTCAGCATTGGATTGGGATTTAGACCTTTCCTGATCCATGGAATGCCACTAGATCTAGAACAGCATCTACTGTACAGCATTGGACTAGGACTCGGACCTTTCCTGATCCATGGAACGTCACTAGATCTAGAACAGTGTCTACTATGACCTATGTGTTGACTCTCCAATCAACACTCAAGTCAATGGGGTCTACTGTGCTGGTTTCAGCATTGGACTAGGACTTAGACCTTCCCTAATCTATGGAAGCCCACTAAGATATAGAGCAGCCTCTACTATGACCCATGTGTTGACTCATCATTCAACACTCAAGTCAGTGGGTCTACTGTTCTGGTTTCAGCATTGGACTAGGACTTAGACCTTTCCTAATCCATGGAAACCTACCAGATGTAGAACAGTGACTACTATGACATATGTGTTGAATCATCATTCAACACTCAATTCAATGGGTCTACTGTTCTTATACCGTGATTTTATTGTGTTACTGTTTTTATTGATGTAATACTGTTTTGGGCTTGTCCCTGTGTAAGCCATCCCGATTCCTTCAGGAAATGGAGCGGGGTATAAATAATAATAATAATAATAATAATAATAATTATTATTATTATTATTATTATTACTTTGGGTTGTTGTGTGTTTTCCAGGCAATATGGCCATGTTCTAGAAGTATTCTCTCCTGACGTTTCGCCTACATCTGTGGCAGGCATCCTCAGAGGTTGTGAGGCATATTATGGTTGTGAGGTTGTGAGGTATGTTGTGAGCATGTACCTCACAATCTCTGAGGATGCCTGCCATAGATGTGGGCGAAACATCAGGAGATAATGTTTCTGGAACATGGCCATACTGCCTGGAAAACACACAACAACCCTGTGATCCCGGCCATGAAAGCCTTCAACATTATTATTATTATTATTATTATTATTATTATTATTATTATTATTATTATTCTATGGTGTAGATGCAGCACTTGCAGCTTGGTCAACTTCATCGTATTGGGAAGACGAATCTTCTCCATTGGCAATTGCATTCTAGGGACGATGGCTAGACATGGGACCTGTTTTATGTCCTTCTAGAAAAGAACCCTTTGGATGCCAGGGATCGCTGTCCAATTAAGCTCAGGCATTTCAATCTGGGGGGGAAACCCATGGTGTCTGTGTGCTGGCTTTGTAACCTCTGGGGCAGAAGACGTGTTGTGAAAAAGCCAAGAAAGAAACCTTTCTTCCTTCTTTCCTTCCTTCTTTTCTTCCCCGCCCCACACTTTTACCTACATCTGCTCCGTATTTGCATTTCAGAAATTAGAGAACGGAGTTATGTGGAATTATAGAGCTTGCAAAGCAGGGGCGGAGGAGGATATGGCATTGATTGGGACTTCGGCCCCAGCGAGAAGGTTTCTTTCTCCTCTTCCCTTTTTCCCCCCCCCAAGGAAATTGAGTGGAACACCCAAACTGACATTTCGTATTAAATATTATATTTGCAGCATCGGCTCCCAGCATCTGGGAGCTCCGCTCGCAAGTGTAGAAACTGAATACCTGCTCAAAATTAAGCTCATTGGAGCCCCCGAATTAAAAAATAGGGCCCGTTGCAAGAGGAGAGCTATTAGGATATGATTAGCCGAGCCGTGGTCGCCCTCCAAAATGTCATACACCATTACGCTCACTGGCAAAGCCGGCTGCTGGTTCAGCAATTGTGCAATGAGGAATGCGCCGGGCTAAAGGTATGCATTTGTGCATGCAGAGGGACAGCTGGATTTCCATATCAGCAGCATGCAAATCCTTCTTGCCTCATCCCAAGATGCAACAGACGCCGAGTTCAGTAGGGAAAAATGTACAGTGCTAACGTCATATGACATTATTTCTAGCACCCACTTTTTGCTTGATAGTCAAGCAGTACTTCTCGTAAGTAAGAGCACAGTCCAGACTGACTCCCAGGTATTTTGATGTGCTGCAATGCTCCAGTGAGATTCTGTCAAGCTCAAGATGCTTGTCTGTTCTTAAGGTGAAAACACACGTCTCTGTTTTAGATGGATTAAGAAATGGCTGTTTTTCCCTGTAACAGGCAGTAAGATCACCTAAAGCTTCAGAGAGCTTCTGTCAGGGGCGGCTGAACCGGTAAGCGAAGTACGCAAATGCGGAAGGCGCCAATCTCCTAGGGGCGTGATTGAGGCGCCCAGTACAGTGCCGAGAGAGAGAGAGAGAGAGAGAGAGAGAGAGAGAGAGAGAGAGAGAGAGAGAGGCGGGAAAACAAAAGTTCTAGGAAACAGCATCACGTCCCACGTTTCCCTAGGCCGGGCCTTGGCTCGAGGGAGGAAACTCGTCCCTCCGGCCAAGGCCTAGAACTTTGGGGAAATCTCCACGGCTCTCTTCTTTCACTGCATTTGGGGGGAGGGAGGGCCAAAATAGGGTTTGCTTACACTTGAAAATTGCCTAGGGCCAGCCCTGGCTTCTGTTCAACCATTTCAAAGTTCCCTGCTTGAGCGGTGATGGCATGATCGTCAGCATAGATGAAACTCTCTGTCCCTCCTGGCACTGGCTGGTCGTTTGTGTAAATGTTAAACATTGAAGGAGCAAGCACACTCTCCTGCTCTTCTGTTTTGTCATTTGGGGACATGAGAGAAGCCTCCCTACAGGATAGTAACTCATCCGGGTGTCCCCTGGGCAACGTCTTTGTAGACAGCTGATTCTCTCAGGCCAGAAGTGACTTGCAGTATAGAATGGGGTGACACTTGACTTGGAAACGGTCTATGTGAAAGGGATCTAGGAGTCTTAGTAGACCACAAGCGAAATATAAGACAACAGTGTGATGTGGCAGCTAAAAAGGCCAATGTGATTCTAGGCTGCATCAATAGGAGTCTAGTGTCTAGACCAGGTATGGGCCAACTTGGGCCCTCCATTTGTTTTGGACTTCAACTTCCACAATTCCTAACAGCTGGTAGGCTCTTAAGAATTGTGGAAGTCCAAAACACCTGGAGGGACCAAGTTGGCCCATGCCTAGTCTAGATCGAGGGAACTCGTAGTCTCACTCTGTTCTGCTTTGGCCAAACCTCACATGGAATAGTCCTGGGCAATGCAATTCAAGAAGGATAATGAAAAGCTGGAAGGTGTCCATAGAAGAGTGACCAAAATGACCACAGGTTTGGAATTTGGGTTCCTTGGTGGAGTCTCTCCATCTGGAACGTGGTCTTTTCTTAATGCCTTCCACCTTGTTGTGTGTCTTCAAATCGTTTGCGTGTTCTTGCATGGCAGGAGGTTGGACTGGATGGCCTTTAGGGACTCTTCCAACTATGAGCCTAGGTTTTTGTCCAAACTCCAAAGGAGCCATCCAATGTCCAGCGCCTTGGGTCCTGCTTCAAAGTCTGGGCCTGATGCCATTCTGGCCCTTTGCATATGATGTCAGGACGGAGGCATGTTTTCCACCTAAAATAGTCCAGCCAGCCGTGGTTAGTTTGGTCCAGAGATGTTTAAAACATGTGTTTGGGGACTCCCAGATGAACGAAGCCTTGGGCCGTGTGGCTTCTTCTGCTTGTTTGGTTTTGTGGGGCACTGGCTGTTGACTTCGGTCTATCTTTACCTGTCCCTTGGCATCTGATGTCATGCCCTGGTTAGGACTGCAAGCAACCACATCATAATGTTGATCTGACATTTTCCAAAACCACCTTGGTCGCCCCTTCTCCCGCCCTTGTTCCCAGAGACTTTGACTTCTGCTCTTCTCGTCCATGAAGCATACTACTACTACTACTATTACTACTACTATTACTACTACTACTACTAATAATAATAATAATGTCATAGAGGTTCTGCGTAGGAAATTTGGCTCGATTCTATCATTGATGGGGTTCAAGTGGCTCTTTGTAGGTGAACTATAAATCCCGGCAACTACAACTCCCAAATATCAAGATCTTTTTTCTCCCAAACTCTACCAGTGTTCACATTTGAGTATTCGTGCCAAATTTGGTCCAGATCCATCATTGTTTGAGTCCGCAGTGCTCTCTGAATATAAGTGAACTACAACTCCCAAACTCAAGGTCAGTGACTACCAAACCCTTCCAATATTTTCTGTTGGTCATGGGAGTTCTGTGCACCAAGTTTAATTCAACTCCATCATTGCTGGAGTTCAGAATGCTCTTTGATTGTAGGTGAACTATAAATCCCAACAACTACAACTCCCAAATGACAAAACCAATTCCTCCCCCAAGCCCACCAGTATTCAAATTTGGGCATGTCGGGTAGGTAGTTGTGACTAATTTGGTCCAGTGAATAAAAATACATTCTCCATGTCAGATATTTACATTACAATTAATAACAGTAGCAAAATCACAATTCCCAGGGTCCCATTGCATTACGCCATGGTAGTTACTGACACTTTGAAGGCTTTACAAAACTACAATTCCCAGGGTCCCATTGCATTGAGCGATGGCAGTTAGAACTGGGGTCAAACCGTATCCAGGCTGCAGTGTAAAACTACAACTCCCAGGCTTGTAAAACCACAAGCATCTCCCAATAAAAGTTATTAAACCCACGGTTGCGTTCCCTTCCAATTTTATGACATGCCAAGAGATAAGCTTGGTTCCATATAAGCTCCTTGGGAAAGATTTTGCCTCTCCAGTTACTCGTCTCTGTCCTCCGACTCGGCTTTCCTTGTAAACCTGATTTCTTTTATTGTGCCATAAAAAAAAGAAATGATAGATCGCATCTTCCCAATAGCAAAGGCCTGTGTGCGTTTGGAGACACAAATGAATATTCTGCGCAGAAGAGATATCAGCACAGAATAACATCTCTGCGGAATCACGAGTGTCATGTTTCGGAGCGTTCCTGGGTGGTCGCTTGCTTGCTCACTCGCTGCTGGCATTTCTGTGCCTCTCTGTTGTCTGTTTAAATCTGGGAGACTTGGCCTGGCTTTCTGGTGTATAGTAACACTTCCTCCTTGCCTTGCTTTGCTCTGTCTCTTTCCTTGCCCTCCATCCCCCTTTCCTCCTCCTTGCCGTGGCCATATCTGTTTCTCTCCCTAATGAGTTCGACTGGACGAATCAGTCTGGGATTGATGAGCGTTAATTACTTCTAAACAATTTTGCATGTGTGCGAGGAGGAGGAGGAGGAGGAGGGCAAATTACTCCACCAACAAGTGAGTCATGAGCCAAGGTGCCTTTAATGATGAGTTTGCTGGTTCTGGGCAAACCGCACTCCGACTGGCGCCTTTGTTGTGGTCTCCTCGGCATTGCAAAGCCAGGGTTGCCGCGAGGAGGGGGAGAGAGAGAGAAAGTTACTCACAGGCCCTGCAGAGAGAACCAAACAAAACCCCCGGCCTTTATGTTGATGCTGGCCACCACACAGGCCAGATTGGTGGCCCCGAGGGGGTGACGGGACTCTTTCTGGGATCGAGGCTTAACCTCAAGTGAAGTATGACAGGCGTCCCAAGCATGCCTTTGAGGCCACCTCAAAGAAACCAGAAGAAAAGGCTCTGGTTTCTGTGTCTTTCCCGAGATGATGGACAGACCGCTCCAAGCAGTCTTCTCAAGGCCTTGATGGGGAGATTGTCCATGATTGCAAACTGACCTCACTCACAGAGCCGGCCCTAGGTAATTTTCAAGTGTAGGCGAACAGAATTTTGCACACACACACACCCAAACCAATCACTGAAAAATAAAAGCGTTGGATAAGCGAAAATGTTTGATAATTAAGGAAAAGGCTATTAAACATCAAATTACATTAAGATTTTACAAATTAAGCACTAAAACATCATGTTTTACAACAAATCAACAGAAAAAGCAGTTCAATACCTTGCGGAGGCAGGCCGCAGGAGACAGGAGTTGCCTCGATGGTGCCCCCCAACAAGATGGCACCACAGGCAACAGCCTAGTTGGCCTGGCGGTTGAACCGCCTCTGCTCACTCATTTAGATGGCCTTCCTTGGCTCTCCTTTGCCATCACCCACCAGGGAGGACATTATGACACATTCGTTGATTTTATTTACTTATTTACTAGCTGTGCCCAGCCACGCATTGCTGTGGCTTATGGGAATCCTTTGTTGGCCAGATGGAATAGCAATGAATAGTCTTGCAGCCTCAAAGCCTGGCCGTTTTCTGGAGTAGCTGGAGCTTTTTGTTGTATGAACGTAGAGGCATGGATGAGGAGTTGTGCTGCCAAGTTTAGTGTTTCTGAGATGTGTAGTTTTGTTGTTTTGTCCTAGGCCGAAATTTCATTACCCTTATATATATATATAGATTTGCAACATTGATACCCCGCCCTTCTCACCCGAGGGGACTCAGGGCGGCTTACAAAAATTGGCAAAATGTAATGCCCAAAAATGCAATCATAAAAACAGAGCAATACATACACAACCATTAATAGTATTGTTAAAACACATTATAAAAACCTTAAAAACTTATATATAATTAATTCCATTTGTCCAAGCTCCTCATGCTTCATCCTTAAATCAGGCCATGTCAACTTTATAATTTACTCATCAAAAGCTTGGGCACATAACCATGTTTTCACGGGCCTTCTGAAATCCTTTTACAAAGGTATGTTTTAATCTGTGTTTGGTTTTAATCTTTGTTGGATCAAGCTTGTCCCCATGTAAGCTGCCCCGAGTCCCTTTGGGGAGATGGAGGCGGGATATAAAAATAAAGTTATTATTGTTGTTGTTGTTGTTGTTGTTGTTGTTGTCACAAAGACATAGTATGACACAGCAAACGAGATACAGTATATATTCTGGATTTTGTTATTATTATTGACACAACGACGTTGTATGACACAGCAAACAAGATAGATATGCTGGGTTTCGTTTCACAAAATCACAAGTCGAACCCTTCCCAAGTGTCTAGGACTGTGTGATGTATTTTCGGATGATGCGCGCAGATGCCAGTCGGGTGGCCTTTTGCAGTTGGCAGATCGTGATTGTTATTATTATTATTATTATTATTATTATTATTATTATTATTATTATTATTTTATTATGACACAGCAAACAAGATAGATATGCTGGATTTCGTTTCACGAAATCACAAGTCAAACCCTTCCCAAGTGTCTAGGACTGTGTGATGTATTTTCGGATGATGCGCGCAGATGCCAGTCGGGTGGCCTTTTGCAGTTGGCAGATCGTGATTTTGTCAATGTCTATTGTTTCCAAATGCCGGCTGAGATCTTTTGGCACGGCACCCAGTGTGCCCATCACCACCGGGACCACCTGCACTGGTTTCTGCCAGAGTCTTTGCAGTTCAATCTTGAGGTCCTGATAGTGGCTGAGTTTTTCCTGTTGTTTTTTGTCAATGCGACTGTCACCTGGGATGGCGACATCAATGATCCAAACCTTTTTCTTTTCCACAACTGTGATGTCCGGTGTGTTGTGTTCCAGAACTTTGTCAGTCTGGATTCGGAAGTCCCACAGTATCTTTGTCTGCTCATTTTCCAAGACTTTTGCAGGTTTGTGATCCCACCAGTTCTTTGCTGCTGGGAGGTGGTCCTTGAGGCATAAGTTCCAATGGATCATTTGGGCCACATAGTTGTGCCTCTGTTTGTAGTCTGTTTGTGAGATTTTCTTACAGCAGCTGAGGATATGATCAATGGTTTCGTCGGTTTCCTTGCACAGTCTGCATTTTGGGTCATCAGCTGATTTTTCAATCTTGGCCTGAATGGCCTTTGTCCTGATGTCTTGCTCCTGGGCTGCAAGGATCAGGCCTTCTGTCTCCTTCTTCAGGGTCCCATTTTGAGCCAGAGCCCAGTATTATTATTATTATTATTATTATTATTATTATTATTATTATTATTATTATTATATTCTTTGGGCTGAACATCAGCATCAGAATCATGGAGCCAGGGCCCAATGAGGTTTTCCACCCCTCCCCACCCACCCATAATACATTTATTGAGCTGAAAATCTAAGTAAAAACAAAAAGGAGAGTAACATCTGCAAGTCACCTCCTCTGAGCAATTAATAGTGATGCACTTTGGGGTTGGTTTATGGAAAATAGCACCTGCTTTCCTGATGACCCCACATAAGCAAGGAGGTAGAGTTTTTCTTTCCTTCCCCTGGCTTGTCTCTGGGTCTTTAATGGGTGCCTGACTCCGGGAGATGATTCATTGCATGGCCCTTGCACATGTGCATGTGCTCTGTTAAGGGAAAGAGTCTGTGTCAGTTCCTCGGCATCATCACTCAGCAGCAAGGCCTTGGCCGGCCCTTCTCTGCGCCTTGCTTTGAACGGCCAGCTGGCCAGGTTGAAGTCCTCAGAGTGGGATTTTGTCACTTCAGGAACTGGGAGATGTAAACACATTGGCCTCCAGAATGCTCTCTCTCTCTCTCTCTCTCTCTCTCTCTCTCTCTCTCTCTCTCTCTCTCTCTTCTCTCCCTTCCTCCTCCATCTTCATCTTCTTCATTTTATTACATACAGCCTTCTTTTACTTTTAGGGAAGTTCAGATCTTTACTTTTTTCCCCTGAAGCAAGTGGAACACCTCCTCCTCCTCCAGCTGGATGGATGGAGGAAGCCACATGTGACCTTGTCCAGGTTGGTCTGCCATGAGAATTTAGGAGTAAAGACACATAGTAGTATATTTTGAGGTTGTTGTTGTTATTATTGTTATTGACACAACGACGTTGTATGACACAGCAAACAAGATAGATATGCTGGATTTCGTTTCACAAAATCACAAGTCGAACACTTCCCAAGTGTCTAGGACTGTGTGATGTATTTTCGGATGATGCGTGCAGATCCCAGTCGGATGGCGTTTTGCAGTTGGCAGATCATGATTTTGTCAATGTCTATGCTCCCTACGTTGATGATTTTCTTGACTAGGCACTGAATTATGATCCCCAAAAACGTTCAGCACTTTGGATAGCTCTGTTGACATTTAGAGTCCAATATTGAGTCACTGCCCTAAAGTTGGCGGAGTTTGATCTGAGTTCCTTGCAAGGCCACAACTGTGCAAACCTAGGGGTGAAATGTACAGCAACCAATATTACTGTTGGGAATGGACGAGCCATTAAGCTCTAATCACCCTCTTTATGAGGTAAATTCCCATTAAATTAGCAGAGTAAAAAATGCAGCAGTAGTGAGACTTACGTGCAGTGTGAGTTTTGGAAGGCCTCTTTGTCAACAGGAAGGCAAAGGGATGCAAAGTTAGCTTTGATGTTTAAAAGCATTTATTGAGGTAAAAAGAAATCCATTGATGGATAGAAAGGGTTTGGACCTAACTATCTAATCTATCCTGTTCTAATACACATAGGCGGATCAAAATAACAAAGATATAGATAGCTACATCTTGACTAGTAGAGGACAGAGATGCGTCCTCTCTGGAACAAAGCAGGAATGGCTACCAAGCCTCATGGGTCTGTTCTTCTCTAGGGCCATAAACATTCCAAAAGCCAAATTGGGGAAGTTACGTCAAAGCCTTAGGAGATATCACATTTCTAAAGCATCAAAGGGTGGGTTGACCTAAATAGGACAGGAAGCAGGAAACAATGGTGAAGCCCAATCAAAGCATACAAGGAACTGGAGAAGGTGTCCCTAATTCTTTTCTAGGCTTCCAGCAGTGCAGGATGACATTTTATTCCAACAATTGCACACCAGCGAAATTCTGGTTGCAACCTTAGACTGGGTGGTACAGTGCCAACATCTCCTCCAAGATGTCTATTTTTTTTGTATATATTTTTATTGGTGGGTATAATAAAGAAATAACAACGAAAGAGTGAGAACAATAATTTTGACAGAAAGTGAAGAAAAAAAAGAGAGAAAGAGAGAGAAAGAAAGAAGAAAAAAAATATGTGTATTAAAAATTTTTTTTAAAAAAAATTAAAAAAGACTTCCTTCTTCGCCTTTGCGATTTCCAGTCTATATAATTAAGTGAGGGTAATACAATAAAAACTATATTGAATTAACCTCTTTATCTGAAGTAAAGAACGAACCCTACCAAAAGGGAGGGATATTGTCCTTATTTGTTAGCTTAGTCATTACTTCTTTACCTTGCTATACGCTTACAACAAGCGATACAGAAATGATTCATCCTTCTTCTTCTTCATCGTTTAACCTTTAACTTCTTTTTCTTACATATTCTTCCACTTTAGACCAATCTGTAAATCTTATCGGGGTCCCCGTGTTTTATTTTAGTAAAAAAGTTAGTTTGTCCATATCCTTTGTCTCTTTCACTTTCTGCAGCCATTCTTCCATAGTTGGTGTTTCCTTTAGCTTCCATCTTTTGGCAAAACTAATTCTAGCTGCAGTTGTTAAATATGTAAATATGATGTCATCATTATTACTCAAATGGATATCCCGATCCGTTATTCCCAATAGATAATATTCCACTTTCCTAGGAAAATTTATTTTGAATATCTGTTGGCAGATTTTGTGGACCTTCTCCTCCAAGATGTCTATTGAAGAGGGATGTTCTCTCCAGATCTCACCAAGGTATATCTGAGAACCCTCTTTTCTGGCCTTCCAGGTGCATTAGTGCACATGTCAGACCTCCTTCCTTGGGTGAATATAAGTGGAGCAGGAACCCATCCCTTGCCTTTGAGCATCCATCCTTGGCTCTCTTGCTGTCATGATAACAGATTGACTTTCCACGATCAGCCTTCCACCCATGGCTCTTTGTCAAGGGAAGTGGGGGAGAGAGCTGGAAAAAAAGGATCTCCATCCAAATGGGGTTTTTTTGGCAAGCAACAGTCGATTAAAAACCTGGATGTCGCTCCGGTTTCATGTTTGCAACGCATGTGGCTCGCAGGGGACCCCACACAGCGAGGGCACAGCTTGCACGAAGGCTTGGCTCTGATGCTCAGGAGAGGAGTTTGCTCTCGATTCTCTCAAGATGACGGACATCCAGCGCACACACATGCACACGCACGCACACAGAGTGCAACCAGGAATAGATCTCTGCGGGCTTTTTCTGCCGCTAAAAGCAAAGGAGGAGGGCTGGAGCGCATGACTAATCGAGCAACCTTTCCTTCTTGTGTTTAATAGAAGCGAAGTCTGTTTACAATAAAGCGGAGCGATATTTTTCATGCGTCCAAATGGAGCAGGGGTTATATCAACAGCGTAACCTCAGACACGGCAAACACCTGTCGAGCAAAAAAAGGGGATTCGAGCACTTTCTTAAAAAGGAAGGAGCTGATCCCCAATGGCTCCTTTGAATTCACAGCATTATTGTTGTTGTCGTTGTCATCTTTACCACCATCATACCATCTTCTCCCCAGCTCCAGGATTCGAGGCGGCTTAACAAAATTAGAACAGAGAAAGGCTCACATTGGTAAAAACTTTCAAAAGTTAGTATTTTCCTTTCTTTTGAACTCTCTGAAAAATATAATAATAAACATTGACTACAAAAATGGCTTGGATAATCCAGAAGCTTGGATAAGCGAGTCTTAGATAAGTGAGACCCTTGCAGCATTAAGTTTTGTTATATGTGCTTTTACTATACTTTGTAATTTGTAATTTCTATCCTGTACAAGTGTTTCTAGTCACTCGTATATATTCCCTGTAGGTCCACTCCATCATTGATAATGACACATTGAAATTAAATACTTGAAGAACGGAATTGACTACTTTAGGTTCTCCGTACCTGCATAACCACCACCTGAGGAAGACTACACAGTCGAAACCGGTTGTGGATAGTGACTAACCTTGGACTTGTTTAAAACATTGGATTTCATAAAAGGATTCACTTACTTGGACGTTTAAATTTGGACTCACAATTAGTGACTTATACAGTCCTCCATGTGGAACATGAACTCTGGTGGGCATTGGACTCACAAACTCTGAATATAGAGTTTTACTTTCTATGAATGTATGTGTGTTGGTAACACATGGATTATATTTTGGTTTAATTACTGTTTTATCTATATATATATATATAAAAGAGTGATGGAATCCTGGCGACTGCCAAAACAACAAAACTAAACACCCCACAACCTCAAAAATTAACAACACAACCCATCATCCACGCCTCTAGGTTGATACAACAAAAAGAAAAGATAAATAAAGTCCTAATTAGAGGGAGAGGAATAATTGTTTTTATCCAATTGCTGCCAGTTAGAAGGCTAAGCTCCGCCCACTTGGTCTCCTAGCAACCCACTCAGCCCAGGGGACAGGCAGAGTTAGGCCTCACATAGGCCTCTTCCCCACTGCCTATAAAAAAAATATTATCAGAATTTAACTGGATTATATGGCAGTGTAGACTCAAGGCCCTTCCACACAGCTATATAACCCATTTATAATCTTATATTATCTGCTTTAACTGGATTATCTGGACTCCACACCTTTACCTTTTACCTTAACTACCACCAATTCCCATATTTATTTCCCATACCACCATACTTCGCCACAGCAACGCGTGGCCGGGCACAGCTAGTAGTTCATATTATTGGATTACATTTCTAGCTATAGTGGCCTCTTGTTTGTGTATTTCAGGGAATCCTTTCTTTGTATTGATCTAAATGTCCACCTGCTATAATACACCTAGATAGCCTTCCCTGAGCCACTAAAGGACAACCGCCTTGAAGGTAGATGGCAATGCCCCAAAACAAGGAGACCCATGCTCTTCCAGCTCCATGTGGATCTTGGCCCTTCCTTCCAGGCTCCGAGCACCATCTGGTCTTCTGGCAATCGGGTGGCTCCGATCCGGAGACAAAGCCCCGTGGTGCAAAAGTGCAAAGAGATACCCAGGTGTGAACAATTAGTGCATTGCTCATAACTGAGGTCATCTTCCGAAAAGCCAGAGCGAAAAGAACACGGGAGGGAAGTCTGGAACACAATGTCTTCTCTCCTTTCCAAATCGAGCCGGGTTTTTATGTCTATTTTCATGCAATCCGGAGCGGGAACTAACTGAACACAAATGTTCTCATTAGTCAGATTTGTCTCCGGTCCATACGTGAGCAGCGCTCTCCCATTGTTCCCTTTCATCAAAGGGCGGAGGAGCCTCTTTCTGAATGTAATGGGGCCACAAACTCAGGCTTTTGCACTATCACTAGCATTGATGACATCGTGATATAGCACATCCCTTTTATCCATGGATACATTCCCAGGATACATGAAGCCATGGATAAGAACGAACCCTATTGAAATGAAGGACATCCAGCTCAAGGATGCCATACATAGGGTTCTGCTGAAAGACCTAGAAAATGCCTAGAGGTGACATGGTTTGCCACGTATGGACAAACTTTGTTCTCAACTTATGTTCAGTTGACGCAAACTGAGTCCAAACATAGGCTTGATCTACACTGCTCTATCTCCCATGTTTACACATAGTAAACATTCAATATCGACATCTATATATATAAATGAGTGATGGCATCACGGCAACCCACAAAACAACAAAACTACAGGCCGTCCAAAATCAAAATCAAAATATATAAAAATTAATGTGGTATAATAAAACAGAACAATACAATCTCTAAAATCAGAACACTAAGAAAACAGGGGAATTCCACACAGGAAACAATCAGGGCCAGCTAATACCTCCCAACAAAATATTCCCATCATCAAAGTCTGGCAAATCCTCTGTTTTCTCAGGGCCACAGACAGTAGAAGCACATAAAATATCGCAAACAACACCACTCTGAAAACAAGGGAATTCCAGACAGGAAACAATCAGGGCCAGCTAACACCTCCCAACAAAGTATTCCCATCATCAAAGTCTGGCAAATCCTCTGTTTTCTCAGGGCCACAGACAGTAGAAGCACATAAAATATCGCAAACAACACCACTCTGAAAACAAGGGAATTCCAGACAGGAAACAATCAGGGCCAGCTAACACCTCCCAACAAAGTATTCCCATCATCAAAGTCTGGCAAATCCTCTGTTTTCTCAGGGCCACAGACAGTAGAAGCACATAAAATATCACAAAGGACACCACTCTGAAAACAAGGGAATTCCAGACAGGAAACAATCAGGGCCAGCTAACACCTCTCAACAAAAAATTTACTCAGAGAGGAAACAGCCAGGCTTTAAAGCTGCAAGGCCATTACATCCTAATCATTTTTCCTAATTGCAGCATTCATACTTGCCTCCAACAGACAAAAAAAAAAACAACAACAATCAGAAATATTGTATATTCACAACCTTTAGGAAATAATATCCCCTGATGGCGCAGCGTGTTAAAGCGCTGAGCTGCTGAACTTCTGGACCGAAGTTTGAATTGGGGGAGCGGAGAGAACCCTCACTGTTAGCCCCAGCTTCTGCCAACCCAGAAGTTCAAAAACATGCAAATGTGAGTGCATCAATAGGTACTGCTCCGGCGGGAAGGTAACGCCGCTCCATGCAGTCATCCCACATGACCTTGGAGGAGTCTACGGACAACGCCTGCTCTTCGGCTTAGAAATGGAGATGAGCACCAACCCCCAGAATCATACATGACTGGGCTTCATGTCAGGGGAAAACCTTGACCCTTGACCTTAACTACCACCAATTCCTCAATACTTTATTTCCCAGACCACCAGAGTTCACCACAGCAATGCGTGGCCGGCCACAGCTAGTACAATATACAACAATCCAATAATAATCACAACTAAAACATAATAAAATAAAAACAAGCCCAAACATAACGGACGCAGTGAAACACATCAAATAAAACCAGTCAATAAAAACATATCAATAACAAATCAGTAAAACATGGATAGAATAAAAACATGGGAAACACATAAAAATAACTGGGCCATAAAGTGCATATATTGAGGAATGAAGTCAAGAAAGGTACCCGAGAATATTATCACAGATAAGGGTCTAAGAATGAGATAAACATTGAAACTATTCCAATTGAAGAAATAGAATAAAGTGCAATAGATATATGACAGGATGACATCCAACAATCCGAGTCTACACTGCCAGATAATCTGGGCTAAGAAGATAATCTGGGATCAAATCCTGGGATATAGGGCAGTGTAGATCCCCTGGTAATGCAGTGTGTTATAGCGCTAAGCTGCTGAACTTGCTGACCGAAAGGTCTCAGGTTCGAATCCGGGGAGCGGGGTGAGCGCCCGCTGTTAGCCCCAGCTTTTGACAACCTAGCAGTTCAAAAACATGTAAATGTGAGTAGATCAATAGGTACCGCTCCGGCAGGAAGGTAACGGTGGTCCATGCAGTCATGCCGGTGGCCACATGACCTTGGAGGTGTCTGTGGACAACGCCGGCTCTTCGGCTTAGAAATGGAGATGAGCACAAACTGGACTTAACATCAGGGGAAAACCTTTACCTTTACCTTAGATCCAGCCATAGTTTGCACTGAATTAACTCCGCAGGATAAAAGGAGAAGAAAGAGATATTGCTCTTCCCATTTAGCTCCAGCAAAAGTAAACCCTTATTACGAGGGTTGAATGAAAAGTAATGCCTCCACCTTCGTTACTTGGGTTTGGATGGGAATGTTTTAATAAATCAAACGCAGAAATGATCCTTAGAATGTGCTCTTTAACGACCACTATTCACTTTTCCACATAATCACCAGACAATTGGATACATTTATGTCAACGATGGACAAGTCTTCTGAAGCCGCCACAGAAGAAGTCGACACTCAGTTTCTGCAACCAGCGTCTCACAGTTCTCTCAATGTCTTCATCGTAATGAACACAACCGTCCAATGCTAAGGCTTCTCCTTCTGCGCAGGGTTCCATACTTTGCACTTCAACAACACAACCGTTCAATGCTAAGGCTTCCCCGTCTGCGCAGGGTTCCATACTTTGCACTTCAACAACACAACCGTTCAATGCTAAGGCTTCCCCGTCTGCGCAGGGTTCCATACTTCGCACTTTAACAACACAACCGTTCAATGCTAAGGCTTCCCCGTCTGCGCAGGGTTCCATACTTCGCACTTTAATAACACAACCGTCCAATGCTAAGGCTTCCCCGTCTGTGCAGGGTTCCATACTTCGGACTTTAACAACACAACCGTTCAATGCTAAGGCTTCTCCTTCTGCGCAGGGTTCCATACTTCGCACTTTAATAACACAACCGTCCAATGCTAAGGCTTCCCCGTCTGCGCAGGGTTCCATACTTCGGACTTTAACAACACAACCGTTCAATGCTAAGGCTTTGTTGAGGAGTTACGAAGGTGGAGGCATTACTTTTCATTCAACCGTCGTAATAATGTTACTATTGGTTTCCATCCATGAACTGTTTGGAGGGCATTTCCTGATCTCTTTCCAAGCTCCAAGCGCCTTGTTGAAACAATTACTCAACATCTGCAACCGGCCCGGAGTTATTAGCTGCCAACCGGCACCCATCGGCCATTGTCCTTTGCTTTTAATAAAGAGGGAAGGTTAAAGAGAGATGTCTGTTTTTCATAATTGCGCCGCGCTCCCAAGACGGCTGTCCAGCCATCTTGAAAATCAATGTTTTCACGACCTCCGACCCCTCCCTTCCTGTTGAGTGTCTCTCCTACAGGTTGCTCCCCGGGATGAAAACAAAGCAAATATAGAGAACAGTAAAGGGGCCGGGGGTTAATGTCTTTAACAAGATAATGTGACTTAAGGGAACTGTAAAGCAAATCATTCCTCCCCCCCAAAAAAAGATATGGAAAAATTATGAAACCATATGTGCCCCCCGCCCAGGCAGAGCAGCTCCTGACACAAAGTGGGAGTTGCAAAGGGGATTAGATGGGAAACGGCTCAAGGTTGGAAGTGGAGGCAGAGAAAATGCAGCGTTGACGTGACAGCTGGGATTTGCAATACCCAAGCCAGAAAGAAAATATTACATACTAACTGTGCCCGGCCACGCGTTGCTGTGGCTAGAACTTAATTTTTCTTTTCTTTTTGTTGTATGAACGTAGAGGCATGGATGAGGGGTCGTGCTGTCAATTTTCATGGTTGTGGGGTGTTTAGTTTAGTTGTTTTGTCCGGTGCCATGACTCCACTACCCTTTTATATATATAAGACTAGCTGTGCCCGGCCATGCGTTGCTGTGGCGAAGTCTGGTGGTATGGGAAATAAAGTATTGAGAAATTGGTGGTAGTTAAGGTAAAGGGTAAAGGTTTTCCCCTGTAGAGTAAAATCTCGCTTATCCAGTGTTCTGGATTATCCAATGCAGTCTGCCTTTTAGTAGTCAATGTTTTTGTAGTCAGTGTTTTAAATTCATTGTGATATTTTGGTGGTAAATTTGTAAATACAGTAATTACTACATAGCATTACTGCGCATGGAACTACTTTTTCCTGTCCAATTGGTTGTATAACATGATGTTTTGCTGCTTAATTTGTAAAATCATAACCTAATTTGATGTTTAATCGGCTTTTCCTGAATCCCTTCTTGTTATCCAACATATTCACTTATCCAACGTTTTGCCGGCCTGTTTATGTTGGATAAGTGAGACTCTACTGTATATTTATAATCTTATATTTTCTGATTAGAACTGGATTATATGAGGCCTCTTCTATACAGCTGTATAAAATGCACACTGAAGTGGATTATATGGCAATGTGGAGTCAAGATAATCCAGTTGAAATCTGATAATCTGTATTTTATAGACAGTGTGGAAGAGGCCTAAGTGAGGCCTAACTCTGCCTGTCCCCTGGGCTGAGTGGGTTGCTAGGAGACCAAGTGGGCAGAGATTAGTCCTCTAACTGGCAGCAATTGGATAAAAACAATTATTGCTCTTCCTCTAATTAGGACTTTATTTTTCTTTTCTTTTTGTTGTATCAACCTAGAGGCATGGATGATGGGTTGTGTTGTCAAATTTCGAGGTTGGGGGGCCTGTAGTTTTGTTGTTTTGTCGGTTGCCGGGATTCCATCACTCTTTTATATATATAGATATGTAGGGTCAGTGTCTCCTGATCTTAAAAGCTTCCTGATCTTAAGAGCAATGGAACAATGGAGATTCCACCTTAGAAAGAACTTCCTCACTGTGAGAGCTGTTCAGCAGTGGAACTCTCTGCTGCGGAGTGTGGTGGAGGCTTTTAAGCACAGGCTGGATGGCCATCTGTCGGAGGTGCTTTGAATGTGATTTTCCTGCTTCTTGGCAGAAAGGGGTTGGACTGGATGGTCCGTGAGGTCTCTTCCAATCTATGACTTTATGATTCTATGAGGAGCCCCCAGTAGCACAGCGTGTTAAAGCGCTGAGCTGATGAACTTGCGGACCAAAACTTCCCAAATATTTGAACATTTGTCTTCCTTTAATGAGTTACACACAGTGATGTCATAGGAACAAACATATAGAAGGCTGTAACTTTTCCTTATTTGCAGCCCAATAAATAACCTATACTATACAAGATTTCCCTAGCCGAAAATGATACATTTTAATATATTGGTTTTATGGTTCCCATCCCCTTGATCTGGTCATGTAAGTGTGATTTATTGTTGTATTATTTTACTTTGTTTAATAAGGTGTATTATATTGTTATGTAATGTTTGTGGTTGCTTTTATGACTGTAAACCGCCCTGAGTCCCATCCGGGAGATAGGGCGGTATATAAATAAAGTTTTATTATTATTATTATTATTATTATTATTATTATTATTATTACTACCAACTCCAGGTTAGAATCTGAGGTGCGGAGTGAGCGCCCACTGTTAACCCCAGCTTCTGCCAACCTGGCAGTTCGAAAACATGAAAATGTGAGTAGATCAATAGGTACAGCTCCAGCGGGAAGGTAGTGGCACTCCATGCAGTCATGCCAATGGCCACATGACCTTGGAGGTGTCTATGGGCAATGCTGGCTTTTCTATTTTTATTTCTGAAATTTACCACTCTTGGCTTATACTGGAGTCAATGTTTTCCCAGTTTTTTTTTTGTGTGGTAAAATAAGGTGCCTCGGTTTATATTTGGGTCGGCTTATATTCTATACGGTATATGTCCGTCCATATTTGTGTGCATTCCCCAGCGTGAGATCCTCCCAAATCCTCCACCCTTTAAAAAATTGCTCTCAAATGTTGCACCGCGTTGGTGCACGACATATTGTACCAATCTTCACGATCACTTATTGCAACGGGACTCAATATTGAAAGAAACACATGCCAACAATTTGAAGATAATTGGAAGAAGAAGAGGCCAACCGGCTTTGACAAAGGTGTGAATTTGAAATCAATTATCGGCTGGCTGGAATTAATAACACTCGGGCAGCCTCCTTTCCCGAGCCCTTAGTATCCGACGGCCGATTAATTCCATCTGTAACGTCAGATTATATTTATAACTTTCGTGACGGGACTCTGAGTTGGCCTTCAACATCTGGCCTTCCAGAAACGAAACAAGAACACTTAAAACTGGTCCCAATTACTTCGAGTGGGGAGGAATGAGATGTTGCTCAAGGGAATTGGACATGACAGGGTCAGGGCTGAGACATCCAGACGGAGGGAGCGCATGGCAAGGTTTCTCTCCTGCTTTCATAAGTTACCATTGAGAGTCTTCTTTCCATCATGGGGACCTTAAATCAAAGCAATCACTATAGGATCAACACAGTTTGATACCATTTTAAATGCCATGGAATCCTGGGAGTTGTAGTCTACAGCCTTTTTTGTTCTTGAATCTCCAGGAGTCCAAAATCCATCTATACATTGTCTTATTGTCTCCAGGAGTCAAAATCCATCTATACATTGTCTCCAGGAGTCCAAAATCCATCTATACATTGTCTCCAGGAGTCAAAATCCATCTATACATTGTCTCCAGGAGTCCAAAATCCATCTATACATTGTCTCCAGGAGTCCAAAATCCATCTTTACATTGTCTCCAGGAGTCAAAATCCATCTATACATTGTCTTATTGTCTCCAGGAGTCCAGAATCCATCTATACATTGTCTCCAGGAGTCAAAATCCATCTATACATTGTCTTATTGTCTCCAGGAGTCCAGAATCCATCTATACATTGTCTCCAGGAGTCCAAAATCCATCTATACATTGTCTCCAGGAGTCCAAAATCCATCTATACATTGTCTCCAGGAGTCCAAAATCCATCTATACATTGTATCCAAGTCCAAAACATCTGAAGAACCAAAGATTCAGAGCGAATCTTCTAGATACCTTCAAGCAACTCTCCAATGATGGTCGATCTGCGTCTTCTAGACCAGTGGTTCTCAACCTTTGTTCCTCCTGGTGTTTTGGACTTCAGGTTGCACAATTCCTAACAGCTGGTAAGATGGCTGGGATTTCTGGAAGTTGAAGTCCAAAACACCTGAAGAACCAAAGATTGAGAGCTACTCTTCTAGATACCTTCAAGCAACTGCTAAGCTGTCTGGGATTTCTGGGAGTTGAAGTCCCAAACATCTGGGGAACCAAAGGTTGAGAACCACTGTTCTAGACTGTAGAATGAATGCAGTTTGACATCACGAAGGCTAAATGCTATTGAATCTAGGGAGTTGTATTTTGCACTTTTGGTCAGGGAAGGCAATAGAGCTTGTAGAACTACAACGTCCAGGTTTCCATAGCACGTGTTAGTTTGACAGTGTAGATACCCGTTCCTGGCCACGACTCTAAACTGCATGGGATGGTCTCACCATGCCTCTTCCTCTCTCGCTTCTACCTTGGAATGGCTTGCACACCCAACCTCCTCCCACCCCTGTGTGGTCTCCCGTTCTCCATTCCAGGCCTTATAAGGAGTGCCAGGAGGGGATCGTAACCAGGCCCGGAAGACGGTTTCTGCTGAAGCGGCAGGAAATGTCCAGGCCCACCAGTTTGGGGGAGAAAGAAGCCCCTGACGGGAGCCACCTGTGGGACGCCACCACATTCCACGCTCCCAGGCAATCTTACGTCTCCTTTAAGTGCCGCATAAAACGTCCCCGGCTCTGATAAGGCCAGATTTATTTGGAGAGAGGTCGACGTTTGGGCAAGGGGCTACCCAGGATGGCTTCAACCGTGAGGGATTGTGCTATGTGTGTGTTCAGAGCACACCTTGCGTCTTTGGAAGGGGAAACACAATCAATATTGTGTTGTCGAAGGCTTTCATGGCCGGGATCACAGGGTTGTTGTATGTCTTTCGGGCTGTATGGCCATGTTCCAGAAGTATTCTCTCCTGACGTTTCACCCACATCTATGGCAGGCATCCTCAGAGGTTGTGAGGTATGGAGAAACTAAGCATATGCTTAGTTTGGAATATAATACGTTTGGAAACTTCTGTGGCCAGGGTGCCAACTGAGGGTGCAGCTACACTGTCAAATTAATGCAGTTTGACACCACTTGAAATGCCATGGCTCCGTGCTATTATTATTGTTGTTATTATCATTATTGTTTATTTACTTGTACATAACAACACAGCACAGATGCACATTAGGTCCAAGTGTCTGGGGTTCGTCTCTGAATATTGGGCTCTTCCCAAGGGCCTAGAATATTACAGATGATGATGATGATGATGATGATAATTATTATTATTATATATTATTATTTATTACATCTAAATAACAATACAGCACAAATGCTCATTAGATCCAAGCGTTTAGGGTTCATCTCTGAATATTGGGCTCGTCTCAAGGTCCTGGAATGTTGGATGTATTATTATTATTATTATTATTATTAGAGCTATATTATTATTATTATTATTATTATTATTATTATTATTATTATTATTATTATTATATTGTATATTATGATTATTTATTGCATGTACATAACAACACAGCGCACATGCACGTTAGGTCCAAGTGCCTGGGATTCATCTCTGAATATGGGGTTCTTCCCAAGGTCCTGGGATGTTAGATTATTATTAGAACTATATTATTATTATTATTATTATTATTATTATTATTATTATTATTATTATTTTGTATATTATGATTATTTATTGCATGTACATAACAACACAGTGCACATGCGCATTAGGTCCAAGTGTCGGGTTCGTCTCTGAATATCGGGCTCTTCCCAAGGTACTGGAATGTTGGAGGTATTATTATTATTATTAGAGCTATATTATTATTATTATTATTATTATTATTATATTGTATATTATGATTATTTATTGTATGTACATAACAACACAGTGCGCATGCGCATTAGGTCCAAGTGCCTGGGATTCGAGTTATAGTTTGACGAGGCCCCAGCACTCTTTGGCTATGGCAGCCCAAGTGGTATCAAACTGCGTTAATTCTACAGTGTAGATGAATTCCAAGCAGTATTTTTTTTAAAAGTCCCATCCCGTCTTCGTTGCAGTTACAAGCAACTTTCCTTGTGTTCATTCTAACAAGGAGACTTTTTTTTGGCAAAAGCTGGCATTTAGAAATCAAAGGTTTCCTGTTGGAAATTATTTTCTATCCCAGAGGCGCTAAAGGGAACAAAACACCTAAGATTAGCTCCTTTTTAAAAAAGATGGAGAAATCTAAAAACAAGCTGTGGGAGGTGGATGGCAGGGAAGGCATTCTTTGTAAACAATGTCACTTTCGGACGTATTTATTGCCAGGCAGAGAGTTTTATTTCTTTTCCCCATCCCCAAAGTGGAGCAGGCTTCTAGATATATCACTCATTCCCCCTTGTTTGGGGGTGTTTTGGAGGGTCAAAAACATGGAAATAAAGAGGTGTTGTTGTTGTTTCCGGATTAAGGACATTTCCAAATTATGGAGAACTCACCGCCGGGTTTTCTTGGCAAATTGCATTGCCATTGCTTTCTGTGGAGGCTGAGAGAGTGTGACTTTCCCTGTTGTTGTTGTTGTTTATTCGTTCAGTTGCTTCTGACTCTTCATGACCTCATGGACCAGCCCAGGCCAGATCTCCCTGTGGCCATGTGGTGCCTCCATGATTTCCTTATTCTCCATTTGTCTCCTCCTGTGACTTTCCTTGTTGTTGTTGTTGTTGTTGTTGTTGTTGTTGTTGTTGTTGTTGTTGTTTATTTGTTCAGTCGCTTTCAACTCTTCATGACCTCATGGACCAGCCCAGGCCAGAGGTCTCAGTTGGTGGTGGCCACCATCCCAGCTCCTTCAAGGTCAAGCCAGTCCCTTCAAGGATACCATCCACCCTCTTCCTTTTTCCTTCCATTTTTCCCAGCGCCATTGTCTTCTCCAAGGTCTCCTGTCTTCTCATGATGTGGCCAAAGTTCTTCATCTTCTCCAAAGTCTCCTGTCTTTTCATGATGTGGCCAAAGTTCTTCATCTTCTCCAAAGTCTCCTGTCTTCTCGTGATGGGGCCAAAGTTCTTCATCTTCTCCAAGGTCTCCTGTCTTCTCGTGATGTGGCCAAAGTTCTTCATCTTCTCCAAGGTTTCCTGTCTTCTCATGATGTGGCCAAAGTTCTTCATCTTCTCCAAAGTCTCCTGTCTTTTCATGATGTGGCCAAAGTTCTTCATCTTCTCCAAGGTCTCCTGTCTTCTCATGACGTGGCCAAAGTTCTTCATCTTCTCCAAAGTCTCCTGTCTTCTCATGACGTGGCCAAAGTTCTTCATTTTCTCCAAGGTCTCCTGTCTTTTCATGATGTGGCCAAAGTTCTTCATCTTCTCCAAGGTCTCCTGTCTTCTCATGATGTGGCCAAAGTTCTTCATCTTCTCCAAGGTCTCCTGTCTTCTCATGATGTGGCCAAAGTTTTTCATCTTCTCCAAGGTCTCCTGTCTTCTCATGATGTGGCCAAAGTTCTTCATCTTCTCCAAAGTCTCCTGTCTTTTCATGATGTGGCCAAAGTTCTTCATCTTCTCCAAGGTCTCCTGTCTTCTCATGATGTGGCCAAAGTTCTTCATCTTCTCCAAGGTCTCCTGTCTTCTCATGATGTGGCCAAAGTTCTTCATCTTCTCCAAAGTCTCCTGTCTTCTCATGATGTGGCCAAAGTTCTTCATCTTCTCCAAGGTCTCCTGTCTTCTCATGATGTGGCCAAAGTTCTTCATCTTCTCCAAAGTCTCCTGTCTTCTCATGATGTGGCCAAAGTTCTTCATCTTCTCCAAGGTCTCCTGTCTTCTCATGATGTGGCCAAAGTTCTTCATCTTCTCCAAAGTCTCCTGTCTTCTCATGATGTGGCCAAAGTTCTTCATCTTTGCCTCTCATATCCTTCCCTCCAGTGAGCAGTTGGGCATTATTTCCTGGAGGATGGACTGGTTGGATCTTCTCGCCAAGATCCAACATCTCAGGATGTTCCTCAAGCACCAAAGTTCAAAAGCGTCTATCTTCCTTCACTCAGCCTTCCTTATGGTCCAGCTCTCACATCCATAGGTTACTATGGGGAATACCATTACTTTCACTATGCTGGCTGGGAGTTGAAGTCCCAAACATCTGAAGAACGAAAGATTGAGAGCTCCTCTTCTAGATACCTTCAAGCAACTCTCCAATGATGCTTGTCCTGCTTCTAGGTACATCTTCTAGATTAATTGTTCTCAACCTTTGGTCCTCCTGGTATTTTGGACTCCAGTTCCCACAATTCCTAACAGCTGGTAAGCTGGCTGGAAGTTGAAGTCCCAAACATCTGAAGAACGAAAGATTGAGAGCTACTCTTCTAGATACCTTCAAGCAACTCTCCAATGATGCTCGTCCTGCTTCTAGGTACATCTTCTAGATTAATGGTTCTCAACCTTTGGTCCTCCTGGTATTTTGGACTTCAGTTCCCACAATTCCTAACAGCTGGCAAGCTGGCTGGGAGTTGAAGTCCAAAACATCTGAAGAACCAAAGATTGAGAGCTACTTTTCTAAGGGTCCTTCCATACAGCCCTATATCCAGAATATCAAGGCAGGAAATCCCACAATATCTGCTTTGAACTGGGTTATCTGAGTCCAAAACACCCGGAGGGCCGAGGTTTGCCCATGCCTGATGTAGACGCACCATTCATTTGGTGGGATTCCAGTTGGGGAGCCTCAATGTAAACGGGGCCTTCAAGCAAATTAACACCTTGGAATGCCTATGATGTGAGCCATAAACCATCGCAGGGGAAAACATGTCCGGCCAAATTAGCACCCAGAAAGATTTATTTTTCCAATGCGCCATAGGGTCACGCTGATGCTCCTCCCGCTGGGTTCCTTGCGGGGAATGTGCCATGTGCCGCAGCCGGGGCAAAGTCACGCTCCTTTTCCCAGGGAAGAAAAAGGTTCCCATTCATGGGGAAAAAAGGAGAGCTCAACGCAAGTGCAGCCTTGCTTCATGAACAGCCCAGAAAACAAGGTCTGCAATAAAGGCATGTGGCTGTGCAGTATATGCACCCATCAGTGCGCAGTCTGCAAGAACACAACGCCGACAGTCAATGCTTTCTCTTTTTGAGCCAGAGAGACAGTCAATGGCCCAAAGGGCCACCCAGAAGGTTTCATGGCTGAGGCCAAGCAGGAATGCCGAGCTGCTCCCTCATGTTTAGAAGCCATGCGCTATGGGCCACGGCCTCCACAACATCGCCTCTGAACCAGGACACGTCTCTCCGGGCGGAGGACAATTGCAACGTTGTCTCCCAAACCTGCCAAGAGCATAACAGGGGGATGTTGAAGTCCTCAGTGTGCGCCTTCCTCATAGAATCAGAATGGCTTCTATTCTATTCGGGAACCACCGAGGCCATCCAATCCATCCCCAGCCCTGACACCCAGGAAGACTTGGCTTTTTACCTGCTGCTATGTAATGAGCTATACAAAACACAATAATGGTTCAAAACATAAGTAGTACACAATATGTATATTAGAGCATCATATACATATTACATTCATAGAATCAATGCTCAGTCCTATGGTATATAACCCAAAAGTAACTAACTCAGTATTATAAATCAAACAAGATGATATAAGTCTTTGCAGTCCTAAAAGGATTAGAATGGCTTAAAGGCAAACCGATTCAGATTTTTACCTGCTGCATCAAACTGTTGGCTCATAGAATCATAGAATAATAATAACAACAACAACAATAATAACTTTATTCTTGTATCCCACCCCTCCCCAGCCCTGACACGCAGGAAGACTTGGCTTTTTAGCTGCTGCATCAAACTGTTGGCTCACAGATTCATAGAATAATAATAATAACAACAACAATAATAATAACTTTATTCTTGTTTCCCGCCAGCCCTGACATGCAGGAAGGCTTGGCTTTTTAGCTGCTGCATCAAACTGGTGGCTCATAGAATCCTAGAATAATAATAATAATAACAACAACAACAACAACAACAACAATAACTTTATTCTTGTATCCCGCCCCTCCCCAGCCGTGACACGCAGGAAGACTTGGCTTTTTAGCTGCTGCATCAAACTGTTGGCTCATAGAATCATAGAATAACAACAACAACAATAACTTTATTCTTGTATCCTGTCCCACCTCCCCGAAAGAACTCGGGGCGGCTCACATGGGGACCAAGCCCAAAGTACACCACAAAATACAACAACGAGGTACATTTAAAACAAATAATAATAATAATAATAATAATAATAATAATAATAATAATACTTTGAGAACCACTTAGATGAATGAATGAAGCTAAGTGAGAGAATGCATATCAGCACCATGCAAAGTTGTGCAAGTTCGGACTAAAGCCCGGAGCAGATTGGCTGCTAAGTGGTGCGAGTTCGGACTAAAGCCCGGAGCGGATTGGCTGCTAAGTGGTGCGAGTTCGGACTAAAGCCCGGAGCGGATTGGCTGCTAAGTGGTGCAAATTTGGACTAAAGCCCGGAGTGGATTGGCTGCTAAGTGATGCAAGTTTGGACTAAAGCCCGGAGCGGATTGGCTGCTAAGTGGTGCGAGTTCGGACTAAAGCCCGGAGCGGATCGGCAGCTCCTTCTCCTGATCCAGAAGCCACCAGTGCTGCTAGAAGGCCATAAGCCACCTAAAGGATGCATATCAGCACCATACAAAGTGATGCCAGTTCGGACTAAAGCCCGGAGCGGATTGACTGCTAAGTGATGCAAGTTCGGACTAAAGTCTGGAGCAGATAGGCTGCTAAGTGGTGCAAATTTGGACTAAAGCCCGGAGGTGATTGGCTGCTAAGTGGTGCAAATTCGGACTAAAGCACGGAGGAGACTGGCAGCTCCTTCTCCTGATCCAGAAGCCACCAGTGCTGCTAGAAGGCCATAAGCCACCTAAAGGATGCATATCAGCACCATACAAAGTGATGCAAGTTCGGACTAAAGCCCGGAGCGGATCGGCAGCTCCTTCTCCTGATCCAGAAGCCACCAGTGCTGCTAGAAGGCCATAAGCCACCTAAAGGATGCATATCAGCACCATACAAAGTGATGCAAGTTCGGACTAAAGCCCGGAGCGGATTGACTGCTAAGTGATGCAAGTTCGGACTAAAGCCCGGAGCAGATCGGCAGCTCCTTCTCCTGATCCAGAAGCCACCAGCACTGCTAGAAGGCCGTAATCCGGCTCTGGGCCTTGCCTGGAGCGGAACAGAAGGGTAGAAATGAATCCTATGTTATTTCTGTCTCACTGCGAAAGAAATGATCCTGACATTAAGCTTCTTTTTTTAAAGCCTTGCACTGCGGTTGACCTTGAAGGCACTTGATGGAGGAGGAGGAGGAGGAGAACAGAGGAGGGCTGTGCAATTCCCCGGGACTGTCATACTTAACTCTGATGAGCGCTTCAACATAAATAAAAACAGCTTTTCCTCTCCCGACTCGTCCTAACAAGGCCTAGCCGGGCTTCTCCCTAATCCAAGGGATTTCTGAAGCTTTTAGTTCTAACTAAGTAATTTGTAAGCCTGTCTGTGATGCTGCCAACTCCGTGGTGACTTAGGGGGTTGTTTTATTTTGTTGGTAGATTCCCAGCCGGCTAATTGAAAACACGGGCGAGCGGGACTCGAGTTCGAGTGGCGTGTGTTCGTGCATGCCTTTGGGCTTGGGCACGTATGCACCGCGACAGGGAAATATTCCGTAATTGTGCTTTGGAAGAGCCTGACGTTTCAAGTCCTAAAACTCCAATACAGTAGAGTCTCACTTATCCAACATAAACGGGCCGGCAGAACATTGGATAAGCGAAAATCTTGGATAATAAGGAGAGATTAAGGAGAAGCCTATTAAACATCAAATTAGGTTATGATTTTACAAATTAAGCACCAAAACATCATGTGATACAACAAATTTGACAGAAAAAGTAGTTCAATACGCAGTAATGTTACGTAGCAATTACTATATTTACTAATTTAGCACCAAAATATCAGGATGTATTGTAAACATTGACTACAGAAATGCGTTGGATAATCTAGAACGTTGGATAAGCGAGTGTTGAATAAGTGAGATTCTACTGTATTCGAAAACATTTAACCTGTTGATGCCTCAATTAATGTAATTTTATTGGTATCTATTTTTATTTCTGAAATTTGCCACCCTCGGCTTATACTTGAGTCAATGTTTTCCCAGTTTTTTTTGTGGTAAAATTAGATGCCTCGGCTTATATTCGGGTCAGCTTATACTCGTGTATATATGGTATACTTGATCTTAAGGAGTCTTTTTTATGCCTGAGCTTGAGCTTTATGGTCTTAATTATTACTAGTCTTGTGTGCATCCTGTTGTGTTCCTTCAGGTGATACTTTTGGTGATCCCATAATGGGTTTTTCTTGGCTACAAGAATCCAACAAGGGTTTGTATGGCCTTCATCCAAGGCTGAGAACATGCGACTTACCCATAGACACCCATTAGCTTTTCACAGCCAAGGAGAATTTCAAGTCCATCATCCCACCCCTTACTGGCTCTTAAGATACTCATTGAGGGCATCTGATGACCTTTCCTATTGGAAAGGCCTTTAAAACATTGGTTCCCAAATTATGAAACCTCAGAGAGGTCCTCTGGGTGCCTTCTTTGTCATATTTCATCTTTGCAGGAAGCATGGAAACTCCAAAGGAACTATCCAAGGTGAGAAACCTCTTTACGGGACAGGTTTCAGTACCTTGGACAGCTGCTAAATAGTGAGACTAAATCACTAGGTTCAGGTGCTTTATGGCTCCCTTACCTTTCCATTTCAGCTGTAATGATCAGTTTTGTTTCCTTAACTTATTTTTGTCTTTCACGAAAGGCTCTTTTGCAGAATGTCAAAACTATGTTTTGAATGCTTCCTTATAGCTGCTATTGAATGCTATGCTTTGCTGCTAAATACAGAGGCTCTATTGAAGGATCACATGATAGTGTTGTCGATACTTCTTTATAGATCCAAAAGAGGCTGTTGTTTAATGCCAATATTTATTTAGTTTAGTTTATTTATTTATTTACAATACAGTAGAGTCTCACTTATCCAACTCGCTTATCCAACGTTCTGGATTATCCAACGCATTTTTGGAGTCAATGTTTTCAATATATCGTAATACTTTGGTGCTAAATTCATAAATACAGTAATTACTACATAGCATTACTGCATATAGAACTACTTTTTCTGCCAAATTTGTTGTCTAACATGATGTTTTGGTGCTTCATTTGTAAAATCATAACCTAATTTGATGTTTAATAGGCTTTTCCTTATTGCCTCCTTATTATCCAACATATTCGCTTATCCAGCATTCTGCCAGCCCTTTTATGTTGGATAAGTGGGACTCTACTGTATTTATATTCTGTCCTTCTCACCCCGAAGGGACTCAGGGTGGATTACAATACATGGCAAACATTTAATGCCATTAGACATACGACCTATATAGACAGACACAGAGGCAATTTAGCATTTTCCAGCTTCCGGCTTCATGAGGGTATGCTCAATTCCGGCCACAGGGAGAGCTGACACTTCACCGTCCACTTGTGAGACCGAGTCCTTGATGGAGTCCTTCCTCATTCCTTTCTGCACTCTGCTGGACATTTTTAAGGTGTGGTAAATTAGTTAAATTAGCCTCCCCGTATAAAGCGGTACCTAAATTTATTATTTATTTATTTACAGTATTTATATTCCACCCTTCTCACCCCGAAGGGGACTCAGGGCGGATTACAATGAACACATATATGGCAAACATTCAATGCCAACAGACAGACAACATTCAGTTTTAGACAGACACAGAGGCATTTTTAACATCTTTCCAGCTTCACGATTCCGGCCACAGGGGGAGCTGTTGCTTCACCGTCCATTGGTGGCTGTTCTTCCTCATTCTTTTCCTCATGAGCAGTTTTTTTATGGTGTTGTAGATTAGTTAAATTAGCCTCCCGCATAAAGCGTACCTAAATTTCCCCTACTTGACAGATGCAACTGTCTTTCGGGGCTGCTAGGTCAACAGCAAGCTGGGGCTATTTTTTTTTTAATGGTCGGAGGCTTAACCCGACCCGGGCTTCGAACTCATGACCTCTCGGTCAGTAGTGATTTATAGCAGCTGGTTACTAGCCAGCTGCACCACAGCCCGGCCCCTAAATTTTCTATCTGTCTTTCGAGTTGCTTAGGTCAACAACAAGCTAGGCTATTAATGGTTGGGAGCTCAATCTGACCTGGGCTGGCTTCGAACATCTGTTGAGGAGTTACGAAGGTGGAGGCATTACTTTTCATTCAACCCTTGTGTATTGATTTGCCCTCTGGTTGATCTCACTCCTTCTTGTAAGCCATGGCTTGCACTTGGCATATCTAGACTGTACCTTTTGGAAACAAGAAGTGAAGCCCTTCCTCCTCTTGCTTTGGATCCACGTGTTGCCAAGAAAAAAGTGGATGATGGAGATCTGGATTAGCAAGCCGTTTCCTGAGGATCCCCAGCATCCTAGATGAGGTCAGGAGAGGTCCGCTCCGAGTGGAGCCCATCAATCTCCTTGTTGTTCGTGAGGAAACGGCGGAGGAACACAGGTGCTCGCGGCCTCCGTGTTATTTTTGGGAGGCCCCTGAGTGGAAACACACTCGCAGGAAGCGCTCAATCCTCCTGGCAGCATCCTGGAATATTATTTTAGGCAGGAGAACTAAGAGCCCCGCGCACAATTAGGCTTGGCTTTCATCACACCTTTTGGGTCAGGACTTGATTGTCTCCAGCGTTTGAAGCACCACCACGAAATCCCTAAGAGGGTCAATCCGGAATGCGGCCGCCTAATTGTCGGATAATACTAACGCAAACAAGAGATTGCATCATGGGACTTATTAGTGACTGCTGATTAAATCTGCTGTTGTTGTGGTTGCGTGCCTTCAGGAAATGTCCACAAAGCAAAGTTTTCTTGGCAAGGTTCATTCTTTAGCATTCCTCTGAGGCTGAGAGAGTGTGACTCACCCAAGGCCACCCAATGGGTTGCCATTAGGGTTGTGCAATATGGATAAACCTTGATCCATTTCGTGTCCCGGATTTCAGTGGGGGCTCTGATTTGTTTTTTGGAAGCCTCCCAAAATCAGGAGGGCAGATATCTGTTTTTGCTCTGGTGTGCTGAAAGATCCGTTTTCTATCAGCCCATTATGGGGATGGGTTTCCCAGGCTTTCCTTCCCATCATAGCCATTTAAGCTGTTTCTACTCTAGAGGAGAGGTGCTCATAGGTGCAGGCAGGTGTGCGGTTTAAGGAGGCTTCTTACCTGTTTCTCTAGAGGAGAGGTGCTTTTTGGGCCTACATGCCACACACACACTCTCCAAGGCAAAGAGGCAACAGTCAAGTTCTGTTCTTACTCTATAGGAGGTGCTTGGCTGAAGTCAGGTGTGTGCTTTAAGAAGACTTCTTACCTATTTCTCTACTCTAGAGGAAAGATGCTCACAGTTGCTGGTAGGTGCATGCTTTAAAGAGGCTTCTTACCTGTTTCTCTACTCTAGAGGAAAGGCACATTCTGGGCATGCATGCCTGCATGCCACACACACACACCAAGCAAGGAGGCAATAGGCAAGTTCTGAGGCACTTGGCTGCAGGCAGGTGTGTGCTTTAAGAAGACTTCGTACCTGTTTCTCTAGAGGAGAGGTGCTCACAGCTGCAGGCATTGGCGCATGCTTTAAGGGGGCTTCTTACCCGTTTCTCTACTCTAGAGGAGAGGCACTCAGCTGCAGGCAGCCTGCATGCCACACACACGCTCTCCAAAGCAAGAAGGCTGCTCACGAAAAGCAGACAAGGAGCCGGGATCGTCTCCCACTTGCTTTCCATGTCGAACTGATTTTCGTTCCGAGAGGGGGCTTTTCGTTAAGTGCTCCCGAAGTACCAAAGGTACCAAATGAATAATAATAATAATAATAATAATAATAATAATAATAATAATAATAAGTTTATTTATATCCCGCTTCCATCTCCCCCAAAGGGGACTCGGGCGGCTTACAGCAAAATCAGATACAAAACAATGATAAAATATGAAACATCAAAGAATTAAACAGAGGAAACTGATTCCGTGCACAACCCTAAATGCCATGACTAAGGATGTATCTACACTATATATTTGATGTAGTTCGACACCACTTGAGCTGCTGTGGCTTAGTGGTGGAGTCCCTTGGAGTTGTAGTTTTCCAAAATCTTTAGCCTTCTCTGCCAGAATTGTTAAAAGGAGGAAAACAGATAAAGAATCAAGGTTTAGACAAGATTATAGACCTTGTAAAAGTATAATTCCCAATGTAGCATTGAGCCACGATAGTTTAAGTGGCATCAAACTGCATTAATTCTACCATGTAGATGCACTTGAAGCTTCCTGCAACAAATGGAAATGCCTTAAATCCTGACGCTCCCCTTTGCACCATTTCTGAAGAAGTCTGAGTCATTGCCCGCGTGCAGGAAAATTTGGGTTGAACTGGCTCCATGTCCTCCACCCTTCGGTGGTGAAGCAACTAAATACTTTTCGGTAATTACGAAGTCTGAAGGTGGTGGATTCAGAGATCGTTTTGCACTTGAAAGGCCCATTTGCAAGGGATAAACCGGCTTCTCCCCAACACTCTCCGCCTGGCTTTCCTCTCCCGTCTAATGAATTTGCAGCTCTCCATGCCAAGCTAAATAAGTATAATTAAGTTTGCAAGGCAGGGCACCAATCAAAGACCTTTTTTTAAAAAGCAACCCTTGATGTTTAGGCTGTGAAAGAGTGAGCCTGCCTCTTGACACGCAAAGATAATTTTTCTGCTAATCGGGCGACACCAAAACTTAGGCCAAACGTTATCCGAATGGAACGAAGCATCGTCGGAGATGACTTCCCGAAATGCTGTGTTGTGAATGAGTGGGGAAAGGTCTTCCACCTTCCCAGGGTGAATGTAATTTCACACTTTTCTAACATGGAAACACTCACTGGGTTGAGCGTCAAAGGCATCTGTTGTGCTGGTAGGAGGAGAGGGATGAGGAAGGCCGAACGGCAGCAGAGCAAAGCCAAACATCCCGGGTGGCAAGGCTCTGGCCTTCGTTCTGCTCCTTCCCCCTGATTAGATCTGAGCTACCGAAATTAGGAACAGCAAAGATGGGATTTTCCCTCATTTGTTCGCTGGAGATTTTGCAAGAGGTTGTTTACAGGATAAGTGGGAAAGGGAGCGGGGCAGGGCAGCGCGGCTGGGCCAGGGGGGCCTTTTGGCACTTCCCAAACCAAAGACTAGAAACAGACCCACTCGGATGGGAGCCGGCCATTGCATCCACAAAGAACTTGCTCAGGATCCAAGAAACGGACAGGACACCAAAAAGTCAATGCATTGGGGTGGACCATGCATCCTGGGGCTCTCAAAATGTGGTTCGTTGGAAAGAAATCCCTCCAAATCCACTTTGTTGCAGCCAAAAATACTCTCCTAGCATTTCCATTTTGCCCATAAATTTTGTTTAGAATCATAGAATCATAGAATCGTAGAGTTGGAAGAGACCTCATGGGCCATCCAGTCCAACCCCATTCTGCCAAGAAACAGGAAATCGCGTTCAAAGCACCCCCGACAGATGGCCATCCAGCCTCTGCTTCAAAGCCGCCAAAGAAGGAGCCTCCACCACGGCCCCGGGGAGAGAGTTCCACTGCTGAACAGCCCTTCTCACAGTGAGGAAGTTCTTCCTGATGTTCAGGTGGAATCTCCTTCCTTTCCTGTAGTTTGAAGCCATTGTTCCGTGTCCTAGTCTGCAGGGCCGCAGAAAGGAAGCTCCCTCCCTCCTCCCTATGACTTCCCTTCACGTATTTGTACATGGCTATCATGTCTCCTCTCAGCCTTCTCTTCTGCAGGCTAAACATGCCCAGCTCTTTAAGCCGCTCCTCATAGGGCTTGTTCTCCAGACCCTTAATCATTTTAGTCGCCCTCCTCTGGACGCTTTCCAGCTTGTCAACATCTCCCTTCAACTGCGCTGCCCAGAATTGGACACAGAGTGATTCCAGGTGTGGTCTGACCAAGGCAGAATAGAATAAGGGGGAGCAGGACTTCCCTGGATCTAGACGCTATTCCTCTATTGATGCAGGACAGAATCCCATTGGCTTTTTTAGCTGCCGCATCACATTGCTGGCTCATGTTTAACTTGTTGTCCATGAGGACTCCAAGGTCTTTTTCACCCGTACTGTTGTCAAGCCAGGTGTCCCATTCTGTATCTTTGATTTCCATTTTTTCTGCCGAAGTGAAGTATCTTGCATTTGTCCCTGTTGAACTTCATTTTGTTAGTTTCGGCCCATCTCTCTAGTCTGTCAAGATCGTTTTGAATTCTGCTCCTGTCTTCTGGAGTGTTAGCTATCCCTCCCAGTTTGGTGTCGTCTGCAAACTTGATGATCGTGCCTTCTAACCCTTCGTCTAAGTCGTTAATAAAGATGTTGAACAAAACCGGGCCCAGGACAGTTTTGATCCCCAAAACTATCTTCTAAGTGACCAGAAATGACTTAGCTCCACTCACCACCATCTCTCTTGGATGTGCCAGAAATGTAATGCTCAATACATCACTCTTATGTTAGAAAGACATCGTCTAGTTCCACCATAACCTTTATTTGTGGTTATTATTAGAGTTGTGTGCAGAATTCGTTTCTTCTGTTTACTTCGTTTCTTTCGGTGCTTCGGGAACACGTAATGGGAACCTCCCTCCTGGTATGAAAATCAGCTCAGCACGAAAGCAAACGGGAGCCGATCCTGGTTCCAAGCCTGCTGTTCGGCATCATAGTTTAATCTTTTTTATTAATCCCCCAACAAACAAATCCCCCATCACTACCACCACCACCACCATCATCATCATTCCTGGGAAACCTAACCCCCATCAGATACCAAATCAGATGTCTTGATATGTGCCAAGAAGAAACTGAAAGGATGCTAGGCAAGCGGAAATGTGCATTGATCCAGCGAAACATATTCAGGCAAGAATGCTCTCCGCTTTTGGAAGACCATCTTCAAAGTGTCTTTGTAGTCAAAGGTGTCCCTTTTCTCCTCCAGATGAATCCACATCCACGGCGTTGAAAACAAAGAAGGATTTGGCTGGAAGGAGGTGACATTTTTCTCGCTGACAGCTGAAGGAAGTGTGCTGACCACCGCTCAGGATATCCGGAACTTGGCAAGCCCGCTCTCTTCCCTGAGCTTGCTCGGCTGTTTACTTTCACGAAAGGCCCATTCATTCCTCTCTGACAGACAGGTGTCCCGGGCGGAGGAGTAAAGCCCTGGCAGGAGATTCTCCCGAGCAGATCCGATCTCTGGATTTCTTCTGGGCGAAGTTCAGAGCTGCACCTTTGTTGCAAGGAGAGCGCAAGGATGACAGTGCTCATTTCCGCCCTTAAACATGCAAGTACAGACTTCGAAATCATTCCAAGTCTGAGACCATGAGTTGGGAAGATGACATATCTTGATTTACTTCTACAAACAAGGTTGCAATCCCAGCCTTTTCCACCCCATGAAGGTACAGTAGAGTTCCAGTTATTCGACCTAAACGGGCGGGCCGAATGTCGAATAACCGGATCCGAATAATAGGGCCCTATTATCCAGTAAGCCGGTTGAAGGAAGTGCCCTGTGCACGTTGCTAGGTAGATAGCAAGCTACCTAGCAACACGCACAGGTGCCTCCCAAGGGGCCTGGGACGTTGGATAATATGGAGTGTCGGTTAACCGGAAGTTGGTTAACCGGAACTCTACTGTAATGTTTCTCCTGACCAGAAAAGTGTGTGTATATTGCAGAATTAATGCACTGCTTTAATTGCATGGCTCATTGTAATCATGGACACTATAATGTGTGTCTCTTTCATCAAATAACAATTCCTATGGTTCCATAACATCAAGGCATGGTGGTTCAAATGGGCCAAACTGCAGTGAAAATACATCCATGGACCTTGATTTGGAGAGATTTGGAGAGTGTGGTGACCCAAGAAAGTAATATTTATGCTGACCAGAAAAGAATATCCATGCAGAATTAATGCAACAATTTAATTGCATGGCTCAGTGTAATCATGGACACTATAATGTCTCTCTCTCTCATCAAATAACAATCCTATGGTTCCATAACATTGAGGCATGGTGGTTCAAATGGGGCCAAACTACGGTGAAAATGCACCCATGGACCTCAGTTTGGAGAGATTTTGAGAGTTTAGTAACCCAAGAAAGTAATATTTATGCTGACCAGAAAAGAATATCCATGCAGAATTAATGCAACACTTAAATTGCATGGCTCAGTGTAACCATGGACATTATAATGTCTCTCTCTCTCATCAAAAAACAATTCCTATGGTTCCATAACATCAAGGCACAGCGGTTCAAATGGGGCCAAACTGCAGTGAAAATGCACCCATGGACCTCAGTTTGGAGAGATTTTGAGAGTTCAGTAACCCAAGAAAGTAATATTTATGCTGACCAGAAAAGTATATCTATGCAGAATTAATGCAACACTTTAATTTGACCAGAAAAGTGTGTCTATATCACAACATTAATGCACTGCTTTAATTGCATGGCTCAATGTAATCATGGACCCTGTTGTGTGTGTCTCTCTCATCAAACAATTCCTATGGTTCTATAATATTGAGCCATGGTGGTTCAAATGGGGCCAAACTGCAGTGAAAATACATCCATGGACCTCGATTTGGAGAGATTTGGAGAGTGTGGTGACCCGAGAAAGTCATATTTCTGCTGACCAGAAAAGCTCCCATAATCCCTGACCATTGGGCAAACAGGCCAGGGCTCCTGGGAGTTGGAGTCCCAAACACCGAGAGGCCCAAAGGTTAGACATCGTTGCTCTGTGCCATTCAACATGACTCCATGGTACGATGGATCTCTGCAAGTCAGGAGCATTGGGTCATATCGGCCTGTTTGGATAACTGAGATGGGGTTTTTAATGAAATCGCTCACTGGATCTCCAGTATTGATTTCCTTCAATACTCGGGCTTTCTGGTAGTTATTAAATACTTGGAGCCCTTCCACATTGATCTTTATCCCAGGAACAGAACCCAGATTATCTGTTTATGGGATAAACAGATAATCTGGGATCAGAACCTGGAATAAAGAGGCTGTGTAAAAGGGCCCTTAGACTCCCTATATCAGGATTATTACTTTTCCAAGTAATTATGGGTTTTAAAGTCAGTTTTGTTGAGAAAAGATGCAATGGCCACCACCAATACCCCCCTGTTGAGCTCTGAAGCATCTAGTCCTCATTGCGGGCCATTATTGTATTATTATTACAATTGTTACATTATTATTATTATTATTATTATTATTATTATTATTATTATTATTATTACAATTACAGTAGAGTCTCACTTATCCAACACTCGCTTATCCAAAGTTTTGGATTATCCAACACATTTTTGTAGTCAATGTTTTCAATACATCGTGATATTTTGGAGCTAAATTCGTAAATACAGTAATTACAACATAACATTACTGCGCATTGAACTACTTTTTCTGTAAAATTTGTTGTATAACATGATGTTTTGGTGCTTAATTTGTAAAATCATAACCTAATTTGATGTTTAATAGGCTTTTCCTTAATCCCTCCTTATTATCCAACATATTCGCTTATCCAACATTCTGCTGGCCCGTTTACATTGGATAAGCGAGACTCTACTGTATTATTATTACAATTATTACATTATTATTATTATTATTATTATTATTATTACAATTATTACATTATTATTATTATTATTATTATTATTATTATTATTATTATTATTATTATTACACAGCAAACAAGATAGATATGCTGGATTTCGTATCACAAAATCACAAGTTGAACACTTCCCAAGTGTCTAGGACTGTGTGATGTATTATTATTATTATTATTATTATTATTATTATTATTATTATTATTATTATTATGACACAGCAAACAAGATAGATACGCTGGATTTCGTATCACAAAATCACAAGTCGAACACTTCCCAAGTGTCTAGGACTGTGTGATGTATTGTCGGATGATGCGTGCAGATCCCAGTCGGGTGGCCTTTTGCAGTTGTCAGATCGTAATTTTGTCAATGTCTATGGTTTCCAAATGCCGGCTGAGATCTTTTTGCATGCATGTGCCAATCACCACCGGGACCACCTGCACTGGTTTCTGCCAGAGTCTTTGAAGTTCAATCTTGAGGTCCTTGAGGTTATTATTATTATTATTATTATTACAATAATATCAATATTACAATTATTACACTAGGTCTCTTATTGTCGGTGCTGGCAGGTAAAAGAGCCCTGCCTTGCTCACAACTGGACCTTGTGTGCATCTGATGCGATGTTCACATTTTGGAAACAATGCAACGAAAGGAAGTACGGTTGTTGTACCTGCCTGCTCCCAATTTAAGGAACGCGTACGATCGTCAATCCAGAAAATTTATACGCTGAAACATCTCTGCAGTTTGTCAAGTTTCCCCCCAACTTCTGTTGAGAGAAAGATGGTTTGGTTCAAGTGTGATTTTTGGAAAGCGGGAGGTGTGAAACCACAAGAGCATAGTTGTGGGTTTCACAAGGCAGGCAGGCACGGCTGAACTTGTGCCGTTTGTCCCTTTCTTCATGAGCCTGAGAGTCAAAATGTAAATCTGTAGGGAGAGGAGGAATATCTTTGACTATTTATTTCCCATCTTAATTGAAATAGATTTCCCAATGCTGCAGAAGGCTGATTGGGAAAAATGGCAGAGGAATAGCAAGAATTCTGTGCACATTTTTGTGATATCTTGCACAACTAGAGATACTTTGCAAAAAGTGCCTATATTTTCATACAACACACTGGGTTGTTGTTGTTGTTTTTTTTTTGTTTTTTTGCAAAATCCTAGGATTTGTAGTTAGAAGTACAGTAGAGTCTCACTTATCCAACACTTACTTATCCAACATTCTGGATTATCCAACGCATTTTTGTAGTCAATGTTTTCAATACATCGTGATATTTTGGTGCTAAATTCGTAAATACAGTAATTACTACATAGCATTACTGCGTATTGAACTACTTTTTCTGTCAAATTTGTTGTTAAACATTATATTTTAGTGCTTAATTTGTAAAATAATAATTTGATGTGTAATAGGCTTTTCCTTAATCCCCCCTTATTATCCAACATATTCGCTTATCCAACGTTCTGCTGGCCCGTTTATGTTGGATAAGTGAGAGTCTACTGTTCTTTGAATGCCCTTCTGGAGAGATCTGGTCCACTCTTCCATGAAGCAGTTTCCTAAATAACTCACTGAGATCCTTGCTGCAACTCATCTCAAGAATCCCACTTCATTGGAACTACAGAGGAATTCTAAGCACCCGATGAAACTACCAATCCCACAATTCCATGTGATGCAGAGGTGGCCATTAAAAGCTGTCGAAACTGCTGTCATTGCATAGTGAGTGGATCCACTCTAAGACAACAAGATTACAAGTAGCTCGCCTCCCGGCATTGCCAAAACCTTGAAAAGAGGTTCTCAGATTTGCATCACATACAGGATAATGTTCTGCTCATGTTGACTTCATTCTGGGTGTCAATCCACAGGGGTTAAAAACAAAAAACCTCCTCCCATCTTTGGATGCTGCTTTGGCCTCCTTTCCGACTTTCTCCCTTTGCTTATCTCTTCCAAATGGCTCACGGGCCCTTCTAAACCCAATAAGAGAGATTGTCCCTGAGACGAACGTCAGCTGGCGGTTGGGAAGACCGATAGCAAGTCCTGGGAAGGAGATGAGTTTTGAGAGTGGAGCCAAGAGAGCGAAGCCATTGACCTCTCTGTGTTTGCCCTGAGCTGCTGAAAGGACGCTGGATAATTGCAATTAGCAGCCCGGAGCAACTGTCAGCTCCCTCCTTGAGTTTTTGATCCAGCCAAGGGTTGCGTGTGTGTTTGTGCCGACCGCATGCCAACACGCTCACCAGCCGCTCTTCTGGCATCGCCGAATCCAATGCTTTGGCCTGGACACACAAGTGGCCGGTGTGAACTGGGTGCAAGGGGCTCAAAGCTGGCCCAGAAACTTGGATCAATCCCAGCAGCTCTGGGTTCAAATCCTGACCCAACTATGCACATCTTTGGTCTCATAATGCTCAGCAGAAACATTACTTTCTGGGGTCACCACCCTCTCCAAATCTCTCCAAATGGAGGTCCACAGGTGCATTTTCACTGCAGTTTGATCCCATTTGAACCACCATGCCTCGATGTTATGGAACCATAGGGATTGTTATTTGATTAATGGGACCATAAGCCAGAAAGTACAGTAGAGTCTCACTTATCCAACATAAACAGGCCGGCAGAATGTTGGATAAGCGAATATGTTGGATAATAAGGAGGGATTAAGGAAAAGCCTATTACACATCAAATTAGGTTATGATTTTACAAATTAAGCACCAAAACATCATGTTATACAACAAATTTGACAGAAAAGGTAGTTCAATACACAGTAATGCTATGTAGTAATTACTGTATTTACGAATTTAGCACCAAAATATCACGATGTATTGACTACAAAAATGCGTTGGATAATCCAGAACGTTGGATAAGTGAGACTCTACTGTAGTAAACTATTGCCTACGTACGTAGCTTTGCCTCTGCATATGCCCCTCCCTTCCTGTGAGCTGGTGCCTTTCTCCAGGAAGTGGCGGAGGCTCCTTCTTTGGAGGCTTTTAAGCAGAGGCTGGATGGCCATCTGTCGGGGGTGCTTTGAATGAGATTTTCCTGTTTCTTGCAGGGGGTTGGTCTGGATGGCCCATGCGGTCTCTTCCAACTCTACAATTCTATGATTCTATGATAAGTTCCAAAGGGAGAAGAAAGATCAGAGTAAACAAGTGAGGTCATTGGTATCACTTGTGCCAAGTGGGTGTGGAAGGTGAGGAAGACCCTCAAGCATTGGTCAAATTTTAGATAAGCCAGAGGTATATAATCTTTGTTTGCTACGCACATGTTGCGACGGCCATTTACGGCTGTTTGCCTTATCATCAGCTGTGATAACAATAAAAGACTTGTTTTATTGCTGTCTTGGAATTCTCTCCTTTACTTCCCCTCTGGGATAGTCTCCAACAGATGAGAGAGACACACACACTAGTGTCCATGATTATATTGAGCCATGCAATTAAGTCCAAAACACATGGAGGACCAAAGGTTGGACACCACTGACCTAGAGAGGTATAGTCTCTAGAAATGTGCTGGGTCCTCCAATGCAACACTATGTTGACTTCTAAGGCAGTGGTTCTCAACCTAGGGTCCCCAGATGTTTTTGGCCTACAACTCCCAGAAATCCCAGCCAAAAACATCTGGGGACCCCAGGTTGAGAACCACTAATGTAAGCCATTGTGCCAGGATGAAACTTCTGGGATTCATAAACTTCATAAACTTGCAGTTGGGAAGCAGATCACACCTTGAGCTGCTCCTCAATGGTCTACTGTATCTTCGACTCAGCCAATTCTTAGAGAAACTCCAGCAAATTCCTAAAGAGTAAATGAAACGTGGATATGGGTTCTGCAGTTACGGAGGCCTCACTCGGTGCTCGACGTGGGCCCCGCAACCTCCGTCAGAAGCCGGAGACGTGGTAGGTCTTGTGCGCCAAGGTGACTCTTCCTCCGCCATGCTCTCCCTTCCAAACACATGTCATTTCCTCCTCCATTGTAGTCGACTACAAAGGGCGTCCGCCGCACAACCCGCTCCTTGAGCATGTCAGGACAGTTGGGGAGCCGCTCAAAAAGCAATCTGCCTCCCAACCACAAGTTTATGAATCCCAGAAGTTTCTCCGGCTCGGGTCAGGCCCAGAGCTTGGCTGATGCCGCGAGTTGGAAAAAAAATTCTTCTCTGTCAAGGAAGAAGAGAGCAGTACAAAGAAGCCAGCTGTTTGGCTTCAGCGTCCGGGCCCCTAATTAAAACAGTGGAAAATTAGATAACTTTGCAGATACATCACTGCCACCAGGAACTGTCAAAAAAAGAGAGGGGGGATCGGGCTGGGATTACCACCCACCTTCTTGCTTATTATGCTGGTAACCGGTGGCCTTTGCTTGGCGTGCAGGAGAAGAAGCCTTATCTGTTGGTATTTGGCACCTTGTCGGAGAAGGATTTCAAACCAGGATTGGAGAAGCAGCCTCAAATTCACCCTAAAGCTATTGACAGAGAAACTGCACAAATGTTATTCCCTGGCCAGGGAAGCACTGCGAACAATAGGATAGAATTCACACCAATCCTTAGAATTTTTACTAATATTTTGTGTTATAGGGGTGTTTCTTTAAAATCCAAGTTTTTCTTTTCTGCTTCAGACCTGTTCTGATATCCAGATTTTTTTTCTGAGAGTTGGAAACCTTCTTTCGTTATGAATATAAGGTGGCATTCTGTTAATTAATTCCGATACAACTCTGATTGTTTCTAGAGTTGTGCACCGAATCCGTTTCACCTGTTTCCTTCGTTTCTTTCGGTATGTCGGGAGCGCGTAACAGGAACCCCCTCCTGGTACGAAAATCAGCTCGGCACAAAAGCAAGCAGGAGCCGATCCCAGCTCGAAGTCTACTTTTTGGCATCATAGCTTAATCTTTTTTTTATTATTAACTCCAGAAAACAAAAAGTAAATCCTCATTCTCTGAAAACTACTCTCCTCTTCCAGGAAGTCATGGCGCTTCCTTACCTGGAACTGGGAAGCCGCCTTAAAATGTCTTGGAATGGAAAGAGTGTGTGGCTGGCTGGCGTGGTGTAGCCCAGGAGAGAAAGAGCAAGTGCCTGCAGCTGAGCGCCTCCTCTAGAGTAAGAATTAGGCACTCAGCTGCAGGCACTGACAGGCGCATGTGTGCTTTCTGGGCCTACACGGCCCACACTCTCTCTCTCTTTGGAAAGAGAGTGCGTGTATGGCATGCAGACACAGAAAGCAGTGCCTGCCAGTGCCTGCAGCCGAGCGCCTCCTCTAGAGTAAGAGTTAGGCGCTCAGCTGCAGGCACTGACAGGCACATGTGTGCTTTCTGGGCCTACACGGCACACACACTCTCTCTCTCTTTGGAAAGAGAGTGCATATATGGCATGCAGACCTAGAAAGCAGTGCCTGCCAGTGCCTGCAGCTGAACGCCTCCTCTAGAGAAGCAGCAGGTAAGAAGAAGCCTCCTTAAGGCACATGGAAAGGAGAATCTGGCAAAAAAAAACCCATAATGGGCTGATAGAAAATGGATCTTTCAGCACCCCAGATATCTCTTTCTCTCTGCTGTGTGACTCAACATGAGTATCGGTCCTGTGGGTGTTTTGGACTCCAGCTCCCATCATTCCTAACAGCTTCAGGGGCCTGAGACTGTTAGGTATATAAGGAGGATGAAGGAATACCTCTTTCTCTCTCCTGTGTGACTCAGTGTGACTACCAGTCCTGTGAGTGTTTTGGACTCCAACTACCATCATTCCTAACAGCTTCAGGGGCCTGAAAGTGTTAGGAATATAAGGAGGATGAAGGAATCCCTCTTTCTCTCTCCTCTGTGACTCAGAGTAAGTATCAGTCCTGTGAGTTGTTAGGAATATAAGGAGGATGAAAGAATCCATCTTTCTCTCTCCTGTGTGACTCAGCATTAGTATCGGTCCTGTGGGTGTTTTGGACTCCAACTCCCACCATTCTTAACAATGTATTGTGCCATCTAACCAACACTTTGGGGTGAAACAAGGTGGATTGGTCCATTTAGAAGACTATATATATATGTTTTCTTAACAGGATCAGGCCCGAATTTGTTGCCCTTTCTTATACAAAAAAGCGGGCTTTTCCCGCTCCTCCGACAACAGCTGTCGGGCCCAAAAGGTAAACCCATTAAGTGGCCCTGTAGACGTATGTTGCCTTCTAAATCTTCGCGATCCCTTTGTACTCTTGACAATCCTTCCTACATCTCTACAGACTTGCCAAGAAGGCTTTGCTTTGAAGTCCTTTCCTGCCTTTGTGATGTCGTTTCCTTCAGGGGGGTCAAAGGCAATGGATCTGGAAAAGACGCCTTTTGGCATCGGATCCATGTTGGATGCCATCAACCGTCTTCCAAGCTTTGCTTGATTGGATTATTATACATTTTTTTGCTATTCCTTTTTTTAAAATTTCTTCTGAAGCTCACCACCTCTGGGATTGCCCGCTTGGAAAAATCCTATTTTAAAAAAAGAAAGGCAGATGGGGAAAATCTGCGTCAGTGGGAAATCAGCAAAGACGTTGTGTTTTCCCAAAACCCTATTTTTTGGACTCAGATCCCTCTAATGTGTTCCAAAAGGATGTATTGCTTGGACTTGTGGTCGGTACCAATGGGCCCTGTGGCATTATTAAGGTCAAAAGGTGGAAAGATCTGCAGGTTTAAGAGTTGAAGGCGAGGTCACGGAAATCAAAACAAAGAACCCATATGTACTAATTTTCATTCTTTTTTCAGAGAGGAAACTCCATAACATTCCCCATTTACAGAGTGTGCAGGAAACAGGGTCATATTATGCATGGAAATGGGTGCCCTTGCAATTGCATATCCAGTTTATTTGTATTAGATTGATTAAAAGTATTCCCACATAGAAATAATAGTAACATAACAACAACAACAACAACAACAACAACAACAACAACATTATTTTATTTCTATTCTGTGTAAACAGACACAGGCAATTTCCTGCAAAGAGGCATATATTTTAATAATAGTAATAATAATAATAATGTCATGTTTTCTCATCATCTTTTCATCCATGCAAAACAAGCCAACTGCCTTTGCCTACTTACCTAACAAGTCCAATTTTCCTGCAAAGAGGCATATATTTTTATTTATTATTATTATTATTATTATTATTATTATTATTATGTTGTTGTTGTTGTTGTTGTTGTTGTTGTTGTTGTTGTTGTTGTTGTTGTTGTTGTGTTTTCTTGTCATCTTTTCATCCATACAAAACAAGCCAACTGCCTTTGCCTACTTACCTAACAAGTCCAATTTTCCTGCAAAGAGGCATATATTTTATTATTATTATTATTATTATTATTATTATTATTATTATTATTATTATTATTATGTTGTTGTTGTTGTTGTTGTTGTTGTTGTTGTTGTTGTTGTTGTGTTTTCTTGTCATCTTTTCATCCATGCAAAACAAGCCAACTGCCTTTGCCCGCTTACCTACCAAGTCCAATTTTCCTGCAAATAGGCATATATATTTTTATTATGATGATAATGATGATGATGATGATGATGATGTTGTTGTTGTTGTTGTTGTGTTTTCTTGTTATCTTTTCATCCATGCAAAACAAGCCAACTGCCTTTGCCCGTTTACCTACCAAGTCCAATTTTCCTGCAGAGAGGGATATATTTTCCTTTCATCCTCAGTCTCACACAGAGAGAGTTTGTTTGCTTTTTGTCTAGGCAACCTGCAATGATTCGGTGAGGTTTTGATTGACTTTGCTTTATTGGACCCAACTCCATAAACATGCCTTAGGAACACACACACACACAAACTATAAGGATTAGTGGGGATCTTGGCACCTGATGGCATTGTGTTTCTGGTGCCCTCTCTTTGCATCGCGAAATGACTTGACAAGGCAGGATCATCCAGACAATGGGGCCGTGCCAAAACAAGGAGGGAAATATATTGCAAATATTGCAAAAAGGAAGTGCGCACGGCATGCATAAGATCACATTGGGAAAGATATCCATCTGAGCAGATCAGAGAAGGATTGAGGCAGCCAAGGGCTTGCAATGCTCGTCTAAATCCAATCACCCGTCTTGCCAGCGGGGAAATCAGACAAAATGGCAATCGATAAATAGAAAAACAGGACCTCCAGCTTGACATCTTCATCTGCTTCCAGTGCAAACAACACTCCTGCTTTGCTAAGGGATTAGCAGTTGCTATGAAAAATAACACAGGGACATCCTGCGCTTCTTTCGTGTTGTGATCTGCTTCCTCCAAGACCGCACATGAGGCACACGCATGGAGAGGACCGACAGCAGCCACAGACAAACCAGAATGTGGCATAGATATTAGGCATGGGCGGATTTCTCGGAATCGTCGTAAATCGGAATAAAATCGGATCTATTCCGACTTGCAATCGTGGTTCCGACGCGGGTTATTGCCTCAGATTTAACCCGCGATTTTTAAGCATTATAGCCAATCTGGGCCGCGGACACACAAAATTGAGAATTATTCCAACTGTGTTGTAGAATTTGATATATTAATTTGCTATGATTGTTATGTATCTTATATTGTTGTATTTTATATTGTATTTTATATTGTTGCATTATATTGTATGTTCAATGTGTTGTCGAAGGCTTACATGGCCGGGATCACAGGGTTGTTGTGTGTTTTCCGGGCTGTATGGCCATGTTCCAGAAGCATTCTCTCCTGAAGTTTCACCCACATCTATGGCAGCCATCCTCAGAGGTATGGGCATGTTCCAGAAGCATTTTCTACTGACGTTTTTGCTCACATCTATGGCAGCCATCCTCAAAAAAATGGCCATGTTCCAAAAGCATTCTCTCCTGATGTTTCACCCACATCTATGGCAGGCATCCTCAGACGTATGGCCATGTTCCAGAAGCATTGTCTCCTGATGTTTTGCCCACATCTATGGCAGCCATCCTCAGAGGTATGGGCATGTTCCAGAAGCATTCTCTACTGACATTTTTGCCCACATCTATGGCAGCCATCCTCAAAAATATAGCCATGTTCCAAAAGCATTCTCTCCTGATGTTTAGCCCACATCTATGGCAGGCATCCTCAGAGGTATGGCCATGCTCCAGAAGCATTCTCTCCTGACATTTCTTCCACATCTATGGCAGCCATCCTCAGAGGTCATATACCTCACAACCTCCGAGGATGCCTGCCATAGATGTGGGAGAATCGTCAGGAGAGAATGCTTCTGGAGCATGGCCATACAGCCCGGAAAACACACAACAACCCTTTTTGTATGTTGGTGGGGAGATGGGGTGGGATACAAAAAAAAGTTGTTGTTGTTGTTGTTGTTACTCCCGGCGACATCAATCTGAGCATTGTGTTTGGATCTTTCAAAGCATCCTCCTCGGAGGAAGGCAACGGTAAATCCCTTCTGAGCACATCTTGCCAAGAAAACTCTGCCATGAGTTCACTTTCGGGTCACTCCCGTAAGCCGGAAATGACTCAACGGCGCACAAGAACAACAATTCACCCGAATCCTATTGTTCCACCCAACTTGATCTGCGGAATCAACACATGGGAAAGTCCCATTGATTCAATGGGTTTACTCAAGATGGAAGCAACGACGATGGAAACAATAGCAATGGCAAAATTACAGTGACAAAGTAGCAACAAAAATAATGTTATGCTTGGGGGTCACCACAACATGAAGAACTGCATTAGGAAGGTTGAGAACCACTGCTCTATAGGCTAGCTGGAATTGCCCCCCCCCCCAATGTGCAACGGGAAGTTGCTACTAACGGTGAGAGAAATAAGGTTGAACATTGTGAAAGCCACCCACTGCATGACTATCGGTCTCCTCCCAGTAGACGCAAATCAAGGAAAAGCTTCCTGGGAACCACCACTCCTCTTAATGTTCCCCCAGCAACAGCAAGAGTGTCCCTCTGGGCAGCTAAAATTTTATTATTATATTATCATTATGAAAGCCTTCGACAACAGACTCAAAGCAGCTTAACATAAAAGCATCCGCATACAATTTAAAATATACCAACATGCAAACATTAAAACAATCAAATATAGTAAAGGTTAAGGTAAAGACTCTGGGGGTTGGTGCTCACCTCCATTTCTAAGTCGAAGAGCCGGCGTGTTGTCCGTAATAATAATAATAATAATAATAATAATAATAATAATAATACTTTATTTATACCCTGCCGCCATCTCCCCGTGGGGACTCGGGGCGGCTCACAACGTTACAAAAGTAACAGTGCAAATACATTAAACAATATACACAGTTTAAAACACAAGAAGATGATAACAGTATAAACACCTCCAAGGTCATGTGGCCACTGGCATGACTGCATGGAGCACCGTTACCTTCCCGCCGGAGCGGTACCTATTGATCTACTCACACTCTGGGGGTTGGTGCTCATCTCCATTTCTAAGCCAAAGAACCAGCGTTGTCCATAGACACCTCCAAGGTCATGTGGCCACTGGCATGACTGCATGGAGCACCGTTGGCTTCCCGCCAGAGCAGTACCTATTGATCTACTCACACTCTGGGGGTTGGTGCTCATCTCCATTTCTAAGCTGAAGAGCCGGCGTTGTCCGTAGACACCTCCAAGTATATGAGATATGACCATCTCACTTAATGTCTTGGAATACCTTTGCTGTAAATCATGAACCAAGACTGATTTCTCATCCCAGGATATTATAAATCCATTCTTTGAACTCGAGTTGCATGTTCTTCTTGATGTATGACCTTCATATTGACCGTGCTCTTATGTTGCTTGTCACCTTCCCACCAGAGCAGTATCTATTGATCTACTCATACTCTAGGGGTTGGTGCTCATCTCCATTTCTAAGCTGAAGAGCCAGCGTTGTCCATAGACACCTCCAAGGTTATGTGGCCACTGGCATGACTGCATGGAGCGCCGTTACCTTCCCGTCAGACAGTATCTATTCATCTACTCACATTTGCATGTTTTCGAACAGCTAGGTTGGCAGAAGCTGGGGCTAACAGCGGGAGCTCTCCTGCTCTCCCGGATTCGAACTACCAACCTTTCAGTCAGCAGGTTTAGCAGCTCAGCGTGTTAAACCGGGGCTCCCAGGATTAAATATAAACAATATTTAAAAGATTCCCCATTAAAAGCCGTATCTCGGATTCAAATCCATCCGTACATCTGGCAGGAGTCTTTCCAGGTCAAGGATCATAATTTCCTTCCCATTTCGCACACATTGACACGTCCCTTCATGAGCCACAATCCCTAGGAAGAGGCTTTCAGCTTTCTCCATATTAAGCCCCTGCACAACCATTGAAAGGAATGTATTTTTCCAGGGGGGAGAAAAAGAATTTCTCCCATTTTGTTGACCCGGGAGGAGAGATGACAGCCACTCCACCCGGATGTGTTTTTTCTCCCTCCTGAAGGACCCTAATCCAGGCATTGACAGGAGCCTTCAGTGGGGCAGCTGTTGGCCCTCCCTGCGCCAGGGGTTTGATGGATGTCCCCGTATGGATCCAGCCCCATCTGACAACCGAAAGGCTGACTGGCGATTGACAAACGAGGTGGCGCCTGACAAATTGAAGTGCGGCTCTGACATTTCGTGTCAGCCGAAGAAGCCTGGCAGATAAAAATAGAAACTCTTGGGGGTCTTTTGGGTGGACTCGGAAGAGTTTCAAGCTTTCGTTCCCCCCTCCATGCCTTTCCCTCGACATCTCTTCCTCTGCGCCTCGGGGCAGATCGGAGGCTGAGGAAACATACAGGTTGAATCACATCTCCCTTCGCCCAGAGAGGTTCATTCCACACGTGAGAGCAACAACAAGGGCCTTCAAATGGAAGAGCATCCATTAGAAGCCAACCAAGAAGATAGGATGTAGAACTGCATCTCCAAAAGGCCATAGGAACAGGTCTTGATGGTGACGGTAGTATCCAGCCTTTGGTTCTCCAGATGTTCTGGACTTCCAGAATTACTTGGACAAGATGGAAAGAACTTAGAAGAGTTGGAGTCCCAAAGTCCTGGAGGACCAAAGGATGGATCTATGATAAAAGGAACCGCATCTCCAAAAGGCCATAGGAACAGATCTTGATGGTGACGGTGGTGTCCAACCTTTGGTTCTCCAGATGTTCTGGACTTCCAGAATTACTTGGACAAGATGGGCAGAACTTCGAGGAGCTGGAGTCCCAAAGTCCTCGAGGACCAAAGGTTGGACTCCACTGATCTATGAGAACAGTCTAGTGGAACTGCATCTCCAAAAGGCCATAGGAACAGGTCTTGATGGTGAGAGTGGTGTCCAACCTTTGGTTCCTCAGATGTTTTGGACTTCCAGAATTACTTGGACAAGATGGGCAGAACTTCGAGGAGCTGGAGTCCCAAAATCCTGGAGGACCAAAAGTTGGACTCCATTGATCTATGATAGTCTAGTGGAACTGCATCTCCAGAAGGCCATAGGAACAGGTCTTAATGGTGACAGTGGTGTCCAACCTTTGGTTCTCCAGATGTTCTGGATCACAAAATTACTTGGACAAGATGGGCAGAACTTCGATAAGTTGGAGTCCCAAAGTCCTGGAGGACCAAAGGTTGAACTCCACTGATACATGATAACAGTCTAGTGGAACTGCATCTCCAAAAGGCCATAGGAACAGGTCTTGATGGTGACAGTGGTGTCCAACCTTTGGTTCTCCAGATGTTTTGGACTTCCAGAATTACTTGGACAAAATGGGCAGAACTTTGAGGAGCTGGAGTCCTAAATAGTCCTCAAGGACCAAAAGTTGGACTCCACTGATCTATGATAACAGTCTAGTGGAACTGCATCTTCAAAAGGCCATAGGAACAGGTCTTGGTGGTGACGGTGGTGTCCAACCTTTGGTTCTCCAGATGTTTTGGACTTCCAGAATTACTTGGACAAGATGGGCAGAACTTCAAGGAGTTGGAGTCCCAAAGTCCTGGAGGACCAAAGGTTGGACTCCACTGATCTATGATAACAGTCTAGTGGAATTGCATCTCCAGAAGGCCATAGGAACAGGTCTTGATAGTGACAGTGGTGTCCAACCTTTGGTACTCCAGATGTTTTGGGCTTCCAGACTTACTTGGACAAGATGGGCAGAACTTTGAAGAGTTGGAATCCCAAACCACTGGAGTCCCTGGAGGACCAGTGGTTGGACTCCACTGATCTACGATAACAGTCTAGAACAAGGTTTTTCAAACTTATCTTAAATGTAATAATAATGACAATAATAGAGAAAAATAATAAATGTAACAGTAATAATAGAGTAAAATAATAAATGTAATAATAATAGAGTAAAATAATAAATGTAATAATAATGACAATGATAGAGTAAAATAATAAATGTAACAGTAAGAGTAATACTAGAGTAAAATATTAAATGTAATAATAATGACAATAATAGAGAAAAATAATAAATGTAATAGTAACAGTAATAATAGAGTAAAATAATAAATGTAATAATAATAGAGTAAAATAATAAATGTAATAATAATGACAATAATAGAGAAAAATAATAAATGTAACAGTAAGAGTAATAATACAGAAAAATAATAAATGTTATAATAATAATAGAATAAAATAATAAATGTAATAACAATAATAATAATACATGGAGTAAAATAATAAATTTAATAATAACAATAATAATAGAGAAAAATAATAAATTATGTATATACTCAAGTATAACCCGACCTGAATATAAGCCGACCAGGACACTCACTGGGGGGGGGGGTTCAGCCCTAAAAAAGGACAGAAAAACTTGGCTTATTCTTGAGTATACACGGTAGATAGAATGATAGATAGATCAATAGAACGATATGATACGAGAGAGAGAAATGATTGATATATCACAGATGATGTATTAATATGTTGTATTAATCTTGATAGGCAAGTAGGAAATAAGCGTTGTCATCGTCATTGTCATCCAAGGCAATTCTGGAGGTGAGTAATTTGGAATATTTCACCTAGTGTCCATGGAAGAACAGCCTTGTTTTTCATTCATATTAAAGCTTACTTCTTGGTTTGCTCCTCGATTTATTTTTTCTTCCTGGCAGGGCTAAACTGGGAGGGAGGGACTCCAAGCCCTGAGGGCCAAATGAGATGTTTTTGGAGGCTTTCACCGATATCAGTGCCAACTTTGCTATAATAACACAATGGGGTGCTTTCCAGTAAGATCCCAGTTCTGAAAGCTTGCAATGTTGCTTACAGTCCTCGTCTTGAAAGCACCGACTGCACTGCTGCAAGGGTTAAGGCCATCTGCATGGGAGGTGCAATACAAAATGTAGAAAAGAGGGAGGAAAGCTCCCCGTTCCTTCCAGGAATTGGACTGGGAACGGATTTGTGAGATTTCAAATGCTGTTGTGTTGGCCGGTTATCAAAAAAGGATCAGGTTTCTCTTGGGGAAGTTGCTCCTCGCTCACAAGACCTGACCCTCTGGAAGCCGTGCAGAGCCCTGAGTTTTTCAGAGATGAACTCATCCTCTTCTCCCTGTTGAAAGTCAGAGGAAGAAGGGAGCGAGCAAGGATGGAAACCCAGGAGAAGGAAACATCTAACGCTGGACCGGGAGTGGGAAGAAGACCTCAACGACATCTCTGAGAGCTTCTGGTTCATCGCTGATGAACCCAACTGCTCCTTGGCTTGGAGATCCTGGAAGTCTTCTCCAAAAAGAACCCAGAATAACTCTATTTTCTATTTTGAAAGCCCAGTTTGAGGCTAGAACATCTGTTGAGTCTTACTCAGAGGTTTCTGCTCGGCACCATCAGAGGTCATGGTGCCTCATTTGTCCATCAGAAGATGAAATGGATGAGTTCATGATTTGGACATCTTAAGCCCTCCATGGAAGCATATGGGACATTGCAAATAATCCTTTACTGATGAGAATTAATCCAGTTTGGCACCACTTGAACTGCCATAGCTCAATGGGAGTTGCAGTTCTACAAGCCTTCTTGGCATAATAGTGATGGTGCCTCACCAAGATACAGTTCCTTTAACCCCATAGCATGAACCATAGGTGTCAAACTGGATTATTTTTGTCATGTAGATGCACCTGAAATACCTGCCATTCTATTGAACCCCTTCTACACTTTATCAACGCAGATTATCAAAGCAGAAAACCCACGTTATATGAGTACACTGCCGTATAACCCAGTACAAAGCAGATACCGTATATATTCGAGTATAAGTGTCGCACCTCAGGTTAGCTTCGCCTTGCTATATATACCAAACTGCACACAGGTTGAAGTCTTTTTAGTTTATTAGAAAAAAGGTTCTTTAAAAGCAAAAGTATAGTTCCAGAAAATGGTTACAAAATAAAGCCATAAAGAATAAATCCAGAAATCACAAGGAATAAACAAGGTCCCAATAGAGCATGACAAAGTCCCAAGAACATGAACACAAAAGCTGCAAGGTAATCCATGAAAATGAGAGCTTGCTTCTTGGTTGAACGAAAGTTGCTTTGACAAAGGTTTGTCTCCAAACACATTGCTTTAATACCCTTTGCAAAGCATGAAAGCATTTCTCTGGCCTTTAACCTCCCTCTTGTTTGCGATTCTCCCACTCCTCCGAACCCTGAATTCCAAACGGTCAGCTCGATCTAAGGAACCCGTTTCATCAAGGTCAGCCTGCTCATTAGTTTGCTGAGCCTCGTTATCAGACTGAGAACTGTCCTCCTTTCCCAAGTCCATTTGCGCCTGGCTAGTTTCAGTATCAACAACATCATTCCTTGCTGTGGGAAAATGAACTTGGACTCTCTGTTCCTCATCTTCTACAACAGGGACATTTTGAACCTGATTGTGAACCTGAATCCCATCATCCTCATCAGAGTCAACCTGAGGTTCCAGCTGAGTCACAACAATAAGCCAACCTAAATATAAGCTGAGACACCTAATTTTATCACAAAAAATTGGGATAACGTATTGATTCGTGTATAACCCAACCTGAATATAAGCTGGCCAGGACCCTTACTCGAGTATAAGCCGAGGGAGGTTTTTTCAGCCCTAAAAAAAGAGATGAAAAACTTGGCTTATACTCGAGTATATGTGGTAATTTGGATTGTATATGGCAGTGTACAAGGGGTGTTTGAAGCTAGCAGGGTGGATAGTATTGAGAATGGGAAGAAGACACTAATGTGTTATTTGGATGTTGCCAGGTAGCCCAGCTTGTCATGGCAAGATACGGGTGGTCCGGCCCTCCTCTTGACTGGTGTTTAGCGAAGCGAGGGGCTTGCATCATGGCAGCCTGCAACAACTGGCAAGCTCTGCCTAATGGGTGGCCGGATTAGTTGAAGTAGCCAATGGGTCCGGATCCAGAAAGCTGGGCTGGGATCCATTGGCAGTCCTCGGCAGCCTTCCCTTGGCTCGGCGCCCGGTCTTTGCAAACATTATCAATTTGCTCTTTTTCACAGCCATTAAAAAAATTGAAACTTTTCTCTCTCTCTCGCCTTCTTTTTTAAGAGCTCAAAGGAAATGCAAACTTAGATCAGGGTCAGGGGCATGCGAGGGAATCCGTGCTTCGGGCTTCCTTTGGTGGAAAGTCTGACCAAGTTTTCCAGGGAACCGGAGCGCATGGGATTCGTGCTGATGGCCGTCCATCGGAGAGAAAACATGCCTTGGGCAGAAGCGGAATGGAAAGAGGAATAAAACAGCATAACTCAGAAACATTTCCTAAGAGTCGGCCTGATCGAATCCTTCACAGAGACACTACCTTTTCTTGGGCAAGGCTTCCAAAAATGGTTCCTTCTGCCTGTGACAAATAATCATATCGAGAGTCAGAGGATGAGCAAAATAACCAAAACAATAGCCAGGTATCCCTCTCTGCTTTGTGTGATGGTTTGTCGACAGATAGAAATTTATTTAAGGCAACCTATACTTTCCGTTTTAATTATGCATCCTAAATGTTTGCATTGCAATTGAGCATCCTACACTTTACATGATAGCTATGTATCCTATACTTTTGCATTGCGATTACGCATTGCAATCGGACATCCTACATGTATCCTATACTTTTGCATTGTGATTTTGCATGGCAGTTGGGCATCCTATACTTTCCATTGGAGTTATGTATCTTATACTTTTGCATTGTGATTGAGCATTGCAATTGAGCATCCTATACTTTCCATTGGAGTTGTGCATCCTATTCTTTTGCATTGTCATTTTGCATTGCAATTGGGTATCCTATACTTTCTCTTGGAGTTATATATCCTGTACTTTTGCATTGCAATTACACATTGGAATTGGGTATCCTATACTTTCCATTGGAGTTATGTATCCTGTACTTTTGCATTGCAATTGGGTATCCTATACTTTCCATTGGAGTTTTCTATCCTATACTTTTTCACTGCAATTAGGCATTGCAATTGGGCATCCTACACTTTCCATTGGAGTTATGTATCCTGTACTTTTTCACTGCAATTACACATTGCAATTGGGCATCCTATACTTTCCATTGGAGTTATGCATCCTATACCTTTGCATTGCAATTGAGCATCCTATAATTTCTATTAGAGTTGTGCATCCCATACTTTTGCATTGTAATTGAGCATCCTATACTTTTCATTGGAGTTGTGCATCCCATACTTTTGCATTGCAGTTAGGCATCCTATCCTTTCCACTGTGGTTGTCCCTTACACATTGGTACTATTCTCCTTGGAATTGCAAAGTGTTGCCATTGCGTGTGTCCATCTGCGAGTATTTATTTCCACTAAAAGTGTGTTGGACACACTTGTCTGTGGGTTGCTTGCCTTTCTCATCATAAAGCTTGCCTTCCAATTGGTTTTACAAGTTGAAGCCGTGCAGTCAGGCATAAGAACCACTGCATTAATGGAGGTTACTCTCCGTTAATTATGCAAAAGCTAATATTACAGTCATGCCTCATGAATTTAATGGCAGCGTTTAATTAGTGCCTTAATACCATAAAAACACCACATCCCACCTGATCTTAGAAGCTAGGGAAACCTATTGAAATGAAGGATTTCCAGCCATGGAACCTAGAACTATGGGATACACGAAGCAGTGGATAATAGGGAATCCTATTGAAATAAAGGACTTCCAGCACCAGATACATGGAACAGTGGATCATAGGGAACCCTTTGAGGACAACAACTCCCAGAACTAGAAGATGTTGGGACAAGTTGTCCACAGAGTAGCTCCTTCTTAGTTCTAATAGATTTCACCCAAAGAGGAAAAGCAAGATGGGTCTGGATTCTTTTTGTTCGATGTTTTCCTTGCCTCCAGATATCTACTTAAGATATTAGGAAAGCAAGGAAGCAATACATGGATTTCATGCATGTGTCAGTGACAATACTGTTGAGCGAGTACCAAACAGATTTTCTATTCCTTTTTTCAAAAGAAGTCCATTCTCCCTCCATGGCCTGCCAAGCACATCTCATGAATCGGCTCGTGAGCAGGGGCAGTTCAACCGCAAGGCGAACTAGGCACTTGCCTGTGCCGCCATCAACCCGGGGGCGCAGTTGAGACCCCCGGGAGGATGGTGACACCCCCCCCCACCTTCTTCTTCGGGCCTCCCGGTGCCCATGCTGGGCCTTCCTGTGCCCACAGTGGGCCTTCCGGCCAGCTTGGACCTACCTTCGCGCCTCGCGGGCCTGCCTTTGTGGCCTTCAGAGATTGAGGTCTGTGGGAACTTGGAAACTAGGTAAGTGGGGTTTATATATCTGTAGAAGGTCCAGGGTGGAAGAAAGAACTCTTCTTTGAAGCATGTGTGAATGTTGTAATTAATCACCTTGATTAGCATTTAATGGCCCTGTGGCTTCAAGGCCAGGCTTCTTCTTGCCTGGGAGAATCTTTTTTTGGGAGGTGTTAGCAGCCCCTGATTGTTTACTGTCAGGATTTCCCCTGTTTTCAGAGTGTTGTTCTTTATTTGTTGTCCTGATTTTAGAGTTTTTTAAATACCGGGGGCCAGATTCCCTTTTAATTATCTGCCTTGATATTCTGGGTTATATGGCTGTGTTATATTCTGAAAGTTCGAGAATGTGAAATCTTGATGATTTCGAACTGAAAAAGTTGGATTCTTTACTCACATTTTGATATCCGAATAAGTTCGCTCCTTTAAAACATGCATTTCTTTAAATTAAAGGGGGGGGGGGAGAGGTGGATTCAGGGAAGCCACAGTGCCACCTGCTGTCTAGGCCTCCATCCCACGTCGTTTGCACAAGTTCCTATTTCCAGAAAGATTCAAAAGCCTTTTCTATGGGCTGCTAGCAAGAGTCTATTAGAGTCTCTAAAACAGGCATGGGCAAACTTTGGCCCTCCAGGTGTTTTGGACTCCAACTCCCACAATTCCTAACAGCCGGTAGGCTGTTAGGAATTGTGGGAGTTGGAGTCCAAAACACCCGGAAGGCCCAAGTTTGCCCAGACCTGCTCTAAAACCAAATTAGGAAGGATTAATAGCTGCATACTAGGGCTGTGCAATTTTTTCGTTAGTCATTGTAAGTCAGATAACATTCGTTATATTCGTACTTACGAGGCGATATGTGACATGTGCCGAAAACTTGAGAATCGAAACTTACCCAATACTTTTTCGTTTGTGTTTTGTTTGCATTTTTACTAACGATACTTTAGAAACATTTTAGAAATGAAGCGCCAACGTTCACTAATTGTGCAATTTTTTCGTTAGTAGTTGTAAGTCGTATCAAATTCGTTATATTCATACTTACGAGATGATATCTGACACGTGCCGAAAGCTTAAGCATCGAAACTTACCCAATACTTTTTCATTTGCATTTTTACTAACGATACTTTAGAAACATTTTAGAAATGAAGCGCCAACATTCACTAATTGTGCAATTTTTTTGTTAGTCATTGTAAGTTGGATAAAATTTGTTATGTTCATACTTACGAGGCGATATCTGACACGTGCCGAAAACTTAAAAATCGAAACTTAACCAATATTTTTTTGTTTGCATTTTGTTTGCATTTTTACTAACGATACTTTAGAAACGTTTTAGAAATTTTGTAATCATTTTGTAATTATTTTTGAAACATTTTTTCAATCGACCACACAGCCGTACTGCATAGCTCTGTGCCGTATTTTCGTTGCATCCCTGGACGCATCCTTTGAGGCCTTTGCCACTGGAAACCCCTGCTGCTTTCTCCCGAGCCTCCGAAATTGTTTTCCTCCCGCAATCACAGCTCCTCCAGCAATTAGATCCCAGCCCTCATTAGGTTTGCTTCACTTCAGTTCGGCGCATAAACATGTTGCAGATTAGCAATCAGTCCGAGGCCAGCCTTCCTTCGGGAGCGAGAACCCGATACAGTGCGGACGTCGGATTCTCGCTCTGCATCCGTCCTCACAAACATACCTATGGACCATCACATGCCAATTCCTTCCATACTTGCCTTTTGTAGGTTGAACGGCTTAAATAACACTACGAGGAGGAAACGAGGTGCCCTTTCATCCCATTGGTGAGGCTACACCGCCATGGGCACACTTGCCCTCCAGGTATTTTGGACTTCAACTCCCACAATTCCTAACAGCCGGTAGGCTGTTAGGAATTGTGGGAGTTGAAGTCCAAAACACCTGGAGGGCCCAAGTTTGCCCATGCCTGAGCTACACAGTAGAATTAATGGCGTTTGGTACCACTTTAACTGCCAGGGCTCATGGGAGCTGTAGTTTCACAGGTTCCTTTGTTTTCTCTGCCAAAGAGTGCCAAACTGCAACTCCCAGAGGTCCATGTTTAACAATGTTTTAATATTTGTATTGTAATGCTTTTAATTGTGAGCCGCTTTGAGACTCTGTATGGAGAGAAAAAGCAGGATATAAATAAACATAACAACAATAACAACAACAAAAACAAAAACAACAACAACAGTCCTAGACACTTGGGAAGTGTCCAACGTGGGATCCAATACAAAAGCCAGCATAGTGATCTTGTTTGCTGTGTACCAATCTTGTTGTGTATCTAATAATAATAATAATAATAATAATAATAATAATAATAATAATAATAATAATAATCTATATGTATATATAAATTTAATGTGCATAATTAGGACCGAGTTAACAACAAAACCACTAGGCCAAATCACACCAATTTTGGCCACAATACCCATCATTTCCCAAGGAGTGACTTTGCAGCTTCAAAGCCTGGCTGCTTCATACCTAGGGGTCTCAATTGTTGGCCAACTTGAATACCTTTGAATAGCCTTGCAGCTTCAAAGCCTGGTTGCTTCATACCTAGGGGTATGAATCCTTTCTAGGTCACCTTAAATGCCACGACTAAGCCATAGCAACGCGTGGCCAGGTACAGCTAATAATAATAACAACAACAACAACAACAACAACGAGCTATGGCAGTTCAAGTAGTACCAAACTGCATTAATTCACAATGTAGATGCATCCTCAATTAGTCTGATTTGGTACCTAAGGGGAAAAAAAACTTCACAAGTGTTTCTAAGGCACCTTCTACACTGCCATATAATCCAGATTATCAAAGCAGATAATTCACATTATCTGCTCTGAACTGGATCATATGAGTCTACACTGACATATAATGCAGCTCAAAGATAATCTGGATTTTATATATATGAGTCTACACTGACATATAATGCAGCTCAAAGATAATCTGGATTTTATATATATGAGTCTACACTGACATATAATGCAGCTCAAGGATAATCTGGATTTTACATATATGAGTCTACACTGACATATAATGCAGCTCAAGGATAATCTGGATTTTACATATTGAGTCTACACTGACATATAATGCAGCTCAAGGATAATCTGGATTTTACCTATATGAGTCTACACTGCCATATAACACAGCTCAAAGATAATCTGGATTTTATATATATGAGTCTACACTGACATATAATGCAGCTCAAGGATAATCTGGATTTTACATATATGAGTCTACACTGACATATAATGCATCTCAAGGATAATCTGGATTTTACATATATGAGTCTACACTGACATATAACACAGCTCAAGCATATTTTACATATATGAGTCTACACTGCCATATAACGCAGCTCAAAGATAATCTGGATTTTATATATATGAGTCTACACTGACATATAATGCATCTCAAGGATAATCTGGATTTTATATGGCACTATAGAAGGTCCTTCAACCTCCCTAGAAGTCCAGATAAAATCATAATATTAACACACACATACAAGATACAAACGTATAGGGATGGAAAGAAAATTTACATTGTCCACAATGCAAAACATTCAAAGCATGGCTTGGTCTTGAATAAGAGATTAAGACTCATTAACTTTACAAAAGACCTCCTGTAATGGAAACGGTTGGAGCTGCTTTGTCAATTGGAAATATTTGGGTCTTCTCCTTGCAGGTGCAGTGAGGGAAACTGTCAGGATGATTGCCGACGGTTGCTTCGATCTTCACCGCAAAGCCATGGAAGGACTTCATAAGGATTCTTTCCGAAAGCCCTTCCTTCTCTGACAGATTACATCCTCATGGCATCCTTGTAGGAGAAACTGTTAGCATTAAAATATCACTTTCACGAAAGCCTTCCAGCCGAAACGTTGCCTTCCGCAGAGCTTTTTTGCACGAAAATCGTTCCTGGCAGATGTTTATCCAACCAACGTTAAGAACCTCCGCAGAGGCCGATGCCACAATTTCCCAACACAACTGGTTCCAGGTCCCTAATAACTACATTTCAACCCTAATAACCGTGTCTAGGCTTAAGTTAGACAGTTTCTTGGAAAAGAGAAGCAAGGGTGGATATTGGCCCAAGTATGCACATCATGCAGTCCAACGGGCTCCAGGTAGTCTTGGGTCTATGTTATAAGATCCCTCTCTTGCGGTCCACCTGGATTCTCTGGAAGCTTGCTTGAAGGGATGAGAAAGGACACTCCATGCACACAAAATGGGTCAAGATCCTATATGTGAAGACAGCTGGGTAACACAGCCAAGAAGTCACCTTCCCATATTATTGCGACACAAGGAAAGTCCTGCTAGCAGACCTCAATCTTCTGAGAGATTTAGGGTGGAAGCTATACTGTAGAATTAATGCAGTTCAACACTATTTTCAGTGCCTTGGCTCAATACTATGGAATCCTGGGATGTATGACCATCACCATCTTGACCATTCCCTGATGTTCCTTGGCCACAGAATCTGTCGAAAGTATTGGAAAGTATTTGAGATAAGACCATCTTAATTAGCATCTTGGGATATCTTTGCTGTAAGTCATGAACCAAGACTGGTTGTTCATCCCAGAACATTGTCAATCCATTCTTTGAACTCGAGTTGCATGTTCTTCTTGATGTATGACCATCACCATCTTGACCATACTCTGATGTCACTTGGCCACATAATCTTGCAAAGGTGTTAGAGAATCTCAGTAAGCATCTTGAGATATCTTTGCCGTAAGTCAAAGATTGATTTTTCATCTGAGGATATTGCCAATCCATTGCATGTTCTTCTTGATGGATGACCATCATCATCTTGACCATACTCTGATGTCACTTGGCCACATAATCTCGCAAAGGTGTTAGAGAATATGTGAGAGAGGACCATCTCAGTAAGCATCTTGAGATATCTTTGCCGTAAATCAAAGACTGATTTTTTCATCTGAGGACATTGTCAATCCATTGCATGTTCTTCTTGATGGATGACCATCACCATCTTGACCATACTCTCATGTTGCTTGGCTGCATCATCTGTTGAAAGTATTGGAAAATATTTGAGATATGGCCATCTCAATGAACATCTTGGGATATCTTCGCTGTAAGGCATGAACTAAGACTGAATTTTCATCCCAGAACATCATCAATCCATTCTTTGAACTGGAGTTGCATGTTCTTCTTCATGTATTATCATCACCATCTTGACTGTACTCTGGTGTTGCTTGGCCACATAATCTGTCAAAGGTGTTAGAGCAGTGGTTCTCAACCTGGTCACAGACTGATGTTTCATCCCAGCACATTGTCAATCCATTGCATGTTCTTCTTGATGGATGACCATCACCATCTTGACCATACTCTCATGTTGCTTGGCTACATCATCTGTCAAAAGTATTGGAAAGTATTTGAGGATATGACCATCTCAATAAGCATCTTGGGATATCTTTGCTGCAAGTCATGAACCAAGACTGGTTTTTCATCCCAGGACATTATCAACTGGGGTTGGCTGTTGTCCTTCACCATCTGGACCACACTCTAAAGTTGTGTGGCCACATCATCCATCAGAAGTATTATAAAGCATGTGAGATATGACCATTTGAATTAACATCCTGGGATGTCGTTGCTTGAAGTCATGCAGTGAGGCTGGTTCTTGACCCCGAGCCCTTGCAAAGCCATCCTTGGAGCTGGAGGGCCTTCTCCGCAACCTGCCAGCTCGGATCCCGACTCCCTTTCCCGGCCTTCCAGCCCAGCTAATGAAAGGAAACGAAGGCATTCCTCCTTGGCTTCACCCAAATCGATTGTGGCACGTCCTGGCATCGCTGCACAAGGCCCCCGCGATTATTGCGACTTCCTTTCGGCTCATGGGCAACCCTCGGTGATCTTTCAGTTGTGGTATGCAAAGCCAAACACAGGCCGGCATTTTTTCCACCGTGGTTGTAATTTTGGCCTGTAATTTTATCACTCAAATCTAAATCCACTTCAGAAACACCATAAACTAATTGTCGCTGGATAAACTGAAACTTTGCGAGCGGTTTGGAAGAGTGATTGAATAAAAAGGCAAATAAAAAACAAATGTGGCCCACGTCGGGGAGGGCTTTTTTTTTTTTTTGGCAGAACAAGAAATAGCCAGAGATTTCTGACTGTTCCCTTTTCTCAGCTTTGATTGCAGATATCCAGTTTAGAATTTTCAACGCAGCCAAAGCCAGCAGGTTTCGTTTATTTTGGAGTGCGCTTACTCAGCACTACGCTGCCATATGTACGAGGGTTGAATGAAAAGTAATGCCTCCACCTTCGTAACTCCTCAACAGATGGCAGTCCTCGTCTGTGGCAGGTCCTGGCTGGTTCAATAGACTCTCCTTTACAGTTCCATTTGGTGGGAAGCCTTAGCATTGAACGGTTGTGTTGTTAAAGTGTGAAGTATGGAACCCTGCACAGACGGGGAAGCCTTAGCATTGAACGGTTGTGTTGTTAAAGTGCGAAGTATGGAACCCTGCGCAGACGGGGAAGCCTTAGCATTGAACGGTTGTGTTGTTAAAGTGCAAAGTATGGAACCCTGCGCAGACAGAGAAGCCTTAGCATTGAACGTTTGTGTTGTTAAAGTGCAAAGAATGAAACCCTGCGCAGACGGGGAAGCCTTAGCATTGAACGGTTGTGTTGTTAAAGTGCAAAGTATGGAACCCTGCGCAGACGGGGAAGCCTTAGCATTGAACGGTTGTGTTGTTAAAGTGCAAAGTATGGAACCCTGCGCAGACAGAGAAGCCTTAGCATTGAACGTTTGTGTTGTTAAAGTGCAAAGAATGAAACCCTGCGCAGACGGGGAAGCCTTAGCATTGAACGGTTGTGTTGTTAAAGTGCAAAGTATGGAACCCTGTGCAGACGGTCGGTCAATATGACTTAAGCAACGTGCAGTCACTGAATTCTTGACAGCAGAAGGTGCCACCCCAAAGGAGATTCACCAGAGAATGCAAGCTGTTTATGGGGATTGTGTTGATGTGAGTCCTGTGATTCGTTGGGCAACAAAGTTTACAGATGTTGAGGTGGGAAGATCTGACTTGCATGACAAAGAGTTGGACGTCATGTGACAGCAACCACTGAGTTTCACAAGCAAAAGGTTGACAGATTGATTCAGAACGAGCGTTGTATCCCTGAAAGAGAAATTTCAAGCATAATCGGCATTTCACAAGAACGTGTGGGACACATTATTGCTTTGCTTGGCTATCAGAAGATCTGTGCATGTTGGGTACTACGAGACGTCGGTTGCGTAAACAGAGTGTCGACTTCTTCCGTGACAGATTCAGAAAACTTGTTCATCGTTGGCAGAAATGTATCCAATTGTCTGGTAATTATGTGGGTAAGTGAATAGTGGTCGTTAAAGAGCACATTCCAATGATTATTTCTGCGTTTGATTTATTAAAATATTCCCATCCAAACCCAAGTAACGAAGGTGGAGGCATTACTATTCATTCAACCCTCTACTTTTCATTCAACCCACAGCAAACAGCAACGTGCTGGGTCGAATTGGCACGTCACAAGGGTCCCCATTTCCAAAGGATTTTATTTATCGCTCCCTGTTCGCAACATGGATTTCTGTCTGTGTTCACAGCTTGCGAAGCTAAACCCTTCAAAGCCCGCTCGTCGTTTACGTTAGGCAACAGAAAAGAGATCCCGGCGACTACTGCTTCGCCTGCTTCGCTTCATTCATATTAAGAAACAATATACAGAGGATATAGAGCGATTAGCTGTGTTTACGCTGAATAAAAAAGGGGCTTGGACCAGGAGTAAACAGCCAAGCCGGGCACAAGCGCCGGCCGGCTTCTGGTAATTCACTTATGAATGAAAATCTCTTTTTTTGCGAAAGCTCCAAGCGCCGGCAAATCTGGGAATGTCAAACAATGGCAATTCTTACATGCGGCCTGCTGCGCCGTCATAAACAACCCCCATCAAAGCACCCAAAAGCAGGCTTAAGAGGCCATTTCTATCAAGAGATCAAAAGCATACAAATGGAGACAGGGGCCATCTCCTACGTCTCAAATATCAGATTAGAAGAATCCATCAGATTGGGACACAAAAGCCATGCAAACCCAGGCTGCATCTGTACTGTATTATGAATGCAGTTTGGTACCACTTGAGCTGCCATGACGCAATGCTATGGTTTCCTGGGAAGTGTAGTTTGATCATCATTCGCTGAGAAGGTGAAAGACCTTGTAAAACTAAAACCCTGAAGAGGTATAGAAAGGTTAAGTGTTGGTCCTTGGCTTCCAAGGATGGCTCTACACTGTCGAATTAATACAGTTTAACACCACTTTAGCAGCCATTGGCTCAATGTTATGGATTCCTGGGAGTTGCAGTTTGGTGAGGCACCAATCCTTTTTGGCAGATGATGTGGAAGACCTCGTAAAACTACAACTCTGGAGAGGCATAAAAAGGCCAAATGTTGGTCCTTGGCATCCAACACTGGCTCTACACTGTCGAATTAATACAGTTTGGCACCACCTTAGCATCCATTGGCTCAATGTTATGGATTCCTGGGAGTTGCAGTTTGGTGAGGCACCAATCCTCTTTGGAAGATGATTTGGAAGACTTCGTAAAACTACAACTCCGGAGAGGCATAAAAAGGCCAAATGTTGGTCCTTGGCATCGAAGGCTGGCTCTACACTGTCAAATTAATACAGTTTGGCACCACTTTAGCAGCCATTGGCTCAATCTTATGGATTCCTGGGAGTTGTAGTTTGGTGAGGCACCAATCCTCTTTGGCAGATGATGTGAAAGACCACTCTTAGGATTCCAAAGCATTGAGCCAATACAAGTGATGTGTTGTAGAGGCAGCCACCAGAGGCTGATGGTTTAGCTGATGATTTAGAGAGGATTGTGAGCTTTCCTGTGGCACAAAGTGATGGGCTCTCAGGTCTGGGAAATTATAGTTCTCTCTGTGAGAAAACCAGCTCGGAAAGTGCAAGGCCTGAAGATGTGAGACCATCTGAAGGTCTCTTTGCTTAGCTACGGTCTTGTGAGACCATCTAGATGGCTTTTGGAGGTCACGTTCCTTACCTATGGTCCTATGAGACTGTCTAGATGGCCTTTAAGGGTCCCTTGACTTACCTATGGTCTTCTGGTGGCCTTATGAGATCATCTAGATGGCCTTTGAGGGTTCCTTTCCTCACCTATGGTCTTCTGATGGCCTTATGAGATCATCTAGATGGCCTTTGAGGGTCCCGTTCCTTACCTATGGTCTTCTGATGGCCTTATGAAATCATCTGGATGGCCTTTAAGGGTCCCTTTCCTTACCTATGGTTTTCTGATGGCCTTATGAGATCATCTAGATGGCCTTTGAGGGTTCCTTTCCTTACCTATGGTCTTATAAGACCATCTAGATGGTCATTGGAGGTCTCTTTCCTTACCTATGGTCTTATGAGACCATCTAGATGGCCTCTGGGGGTCTCTTTGCTTACCTATGGTCTTACGAGATCGTCTAGATCAGGGGTCCCCAAACTAAGGTCCTCCAAGGTCATTGACCTGGCCTCTGTCCTAAACTTTAGACTTCGGGTTGACCTAAGTCTGAAACGACTTGAAGGCACACAGCAACAATCCTAATTTTGGACTATTTCATCATAATTCGGCCCCCCAACAGTCTGAGACACCGTGAACCGGCCCTCCACTTAAAAAGTTTGAAGACCCCTGCTCTGGAGGGACGAAATCTGTCTGAAGGCTGACGTTCATAGCTCTGTTTGCTTTAGAGATAACATTTTTGGTGGAGCCAACACTGTCAGATCTCGAAATGCAGATAACGTGGGCCTCACATCTAGCCTTTAATAAGCTGTAATAAGGAATACTAGGCATCTGGTTATATGTGGTGGATTGGCGAGGGTCTTCAGAGTTTATTCATCCTCCCCTCCTTCCATCTCCTTCCATCTCCTTCCATCTCCACCACTTTCTCCTTCTCAAGAAGGACTCGGAGATCCCTTTGTATCTGCAAACAAAGCAAAAGCACTGAAATTAAGCAGGTTTTAGCCAGCGCCTGGATTCAAATGTTTTCCAGTTCAAAATAGCAATTGTGGTTGAAGGAAAGGTGCCCGATTTGAGCTCGTCGCACCTTCAGCCCAGCTTGGTTCTCTTCCTTTGAGAGATTCAATCCCACCTTCAAAATATGTGGAAAGTGCTCCGGATTGGCCCTTGCCTTGGGCTCCACTTGAAAGAGACGCTGTTTCTCGCTCGCTACCCAGGCCGCTCCGTCTATTTTAGCCTGACGCCAGGCCCCATTATTATTACTCAGAATGGAAAATTACATTGCAAAATTATCTGTTCAGTTTCACGGGCTCTCTCTCCTTCCCCCGCCCGGCCATTCCTTTCCCCCGTTTCCATTCCAAAAGGGCACTTTGCCAAGCAAGGCCCATTGGCGCTGCCAGCTTGCTTCGCTTCTGAAAGCACCTGGCCATGAAAGGAAATTGGGGTCTCGGCGCTCATTTGTTCACGCTGCCAGTCTGGACAGAAGGGGCCAAATGGTTTCAACAGGCAGACGGAGCAGAAACGTAGAAACAGGGATGATCAAAGTTAGCATTTTTGAACTGGGGCTCCTAGAAACCCACTCATCCACTTTCCACGGTTGAAAGTTAGTTATAGAATGCAATTGGATCTCAAGAGACATCTAGTCCAACCCCTATTCCATGCAGGAATAAGCAAGGGAATAAATTGGGGAGATGGGTCCCCAATCCCTCTTGGTAGACCTCCAGAAAAGGAGAAGCCATCACCTTCAAAGCAGGCAATCCATTTTCGTATCTTATTAGAGTTAAGAAGTTTGTTCTTATATGGATGTTCTTCTCGCTGTATGACAATCACCATCTTCATCATCATCATCATCATCATTTAATTACTTATTAATCGCCCTCCATCCAAGATGCTCTAGGCGATTTACAAGATAAAATTGTGACCATACTCTGATGTTCCTTGGCCACATCATCTGTATGAAGCAGCAGAAAGCCTTTGAGATATGACCATCTTAATTATCATCTTGGGATTTATTTGCTGTAAGTCATGAACCAAGACTGATTTTTCATCCCAGGACATTCATTTTACCCAAGTTGACTGTCACCATCTTGACCATACTCTGATGTTCCTTGCCCACATCATCTGTATGAAGCATCGGAAAGTATTTGAGATATGACCATCTCAATTAGCATCTTGGGATATCTTCGTTGTAAGTCATGAACCAAGACTGATTTTTCATCCCAGGACATTTGTTTTACCCAAGTTGACTGTCACCATCTTGACCATACTCTGATGATGTTTGGTCACATCATCTGTCAAAGGTATTAGAGGGTATTTGAGATAGGACCATCTCAGTTAGCATCTTGAGAAACCTTTGTCGTAAGTCAAAGACTCATTTTTCATTCCAGGACATTGTAAATCTATTCTTTTCACCCAACTTGCATGTTCTTCTCGATGTATGTCCATCACCATCTTGACCATACTCTGATGTTCCTTGGCCACATCATCTGTATGAAGCATCAGAAAGTATTTGAGATATGACCACCTCAATTAACAACTTGGGATATCTTTGCTGCAAGTCATGAACCAAGGCTGATTTTTCATCCCAGCACATTCGTTTTACCCAAGCTGACTGTCACCATTTTGACCATACTCTGATGATGTTTGGCCACATCATCTGTCAAAGGTATTAGAAGGTATGTGAGATAGGACCATCTCAGTTAGCATTTGTTAGGAATGGTGGGAGCTGGAGTCCAAAACACCCAAAGAGAAGGCCAAAGTTTGCCCATGCCTGATCTACAGGGTAGTTCATGGTAAAAAAATATATTAAGCCAATCGCCGCATAAGAAGAGGTTGCTTTGCGTCATTCTGTAATTTCCCAATTACACAATCTCTAATTGCACAATGAGGGATTGTTTCTCATCTTGCATCAGTGCCTCTCGACTAGTATGTGGCGACCTGATTCACATTGGGACCCTTTTTGTGGATTTCTTTGGCATTTCCTCTCCCTTGGCAATCGACCACCCTACAATTGCAGTCAAAGGTGACGCAGAATTGCAGAAAAGGGAGCGGAAAGCCAGCCATCCAGCCATCCCTCCCCCATCAAAGCCTGGGATCTCTCTGGAAGCCCCGCTGTCCTTGAAGTGCCCAGAGACACTTGAATTGTCCTTATCTTCAAAGGGAAGGCACAGGCCCTTCCAGCAGGAGATGGACCCCGTGTCTCTGCTCTGCGATTCCATCTCTCCAGAGGAGCCTGCCAGTCCCTTGACGCGCTCCCTTTCCTTTCATGTCCTCTTGGCCGGCTGCAGGACGGAGGAAGAGGACTTCTCACTTTCTTCTCACTTGTCTTTCCCAATAGCCCGGAGAGAGGCACAACGCAGCCCTTCCTCAAGATGAGATAACAGGCTGAGTGCATGGCGAAACTCCAGGTCTATTGACCGTCATTTGCTTCTGGTTGAATAGCCTGTCTTCAAATCCATCCTCAATGCAACAGAATTATATTAGGGACATGGTCTCTGCCTTTCACTCTCTTTGGATGAAGGATATTTTATTATTATTATTATTATTATTATTATTATTATTATTATTATTATTATTATTAATGTGGTTGTTACTGCCTATTACAGCGGGGAAAGCTGATTCCTAATCCAAGGAACATCTATGGTAATGATTGTGCCATCACCACTCAAGTAGGGAGCTTTGAAATGATTGAATAGAAGCTCTCCGAAGTTTTAGGTGTTCTTACTGCCTATTACAGGGAAAACCAGCTGATTCCTAATCCATTCCTAATCCAAGGAACAGAGAGTTTCATCTATGCTGATGATCGCGCCATCACCACTCAAGTAGGGAGCTTTGAAATGAACAGAAGCTCTCCAAAGCTTTAGGTGCTCTTACTGCCTATTATTGGGGAAACCAGCTGATTCCTAATCCATTCCTAAGCCAAGGAACTGAGAGATTCATCTATGCTGACGATCACGCCATCACCACTTGTAGGGAGCTTTGAAATGGTTGAATCATAAAATCATAGAATCATAGAGTTGGAAGAGACCTCATGGGCCATCCAGTCCAACCCCCCGCTAAGAAGCAGGAAATCGCATTCAAAGAAGAGAAGCTTTCTGAAGCTTTAGGTGCTCTTACTGCCTATTACAGGGAAAATCCATCTAAAACGCAGATGTGTGCTTTCCACCTTAAGAACAGACAAGCATCTCGAGCTCTGACCTGCACAACCAGGTGATCACAACCCACAATTCCTAACAGATGGTAAGATGGCTGGGATTTCTGGGAGTTGAAGTCCAAAACACCCGGAGGACCAAAGCTTGGGAACCACTGTATCCAAAGATGGTTGAGAAGTATCCAGAGTGCTGAGCCATGCCCCTGAAATGGGTTCAGCAATTCGGAAAACTTTTCAAAAATTAGGACTCAGTGATCGATGAACATGGCAGCCAATGCTTGGCAGGGTGCTTGCGGGATACCGATGTCATATTTTTGAAACCCAGGATGAACAAGTCCAGAGACAAGTGTTCTGGGTCCGGGCTTGCTTCTTGCATTTCCCCTCCCAACCCTTTCTTGACTTTCTTTCTACTTCTTCTCCTTATAAAGGCATTGCTCTCCTTTTTCTGCTGAGGAAACCCTGGTGACTTGAAAGGTCCCTGACCTTTGGGCTGCCAAACTCTCCCTGACGAAATGAAAACAGGCCAAAAGAGAGAGTGAGAAGGCGGATAAATCATCTGGGTCTGATAGGGACCACCTGGTTGACGCTGCCTTGTTTCAAGGCTCTGTGTATGTATGTATGTATTTATGCCACCTGGCAGGAGGCACTGCTTCTGGATTGGGGCCCTCTTTGGACTCCAAAACTGGCCGTACGGCCAGTTTTGGAGTCCAAAGAGGGCCCCAATCCAGAAGCAGTGCCTCCTGCCAGGTGCCATTGGAATGAAAAGGACTCTTTTCATCTACCAAGGTTATAACTCTATTGAAAATAGAGCTCACATGAGTCTGGCATGACTTGTTTTTTGATAAATATGGGATTTTGCAAACTCCACTCCTGTTCTGTTTGTATGAGGGTTGAATGAAAAATAATGCCTCCGCCTTCGTTACTTGGGTTTGGATGGGAATATTTTAATAAGTGAAACACAGAAATAACTCTTTAACGACCACTATTCACTTTTCCACATCATCACCAGACCATTGGGTACATTTCTGCCAACGATGAACAAGTTTTCTGAAGTCGTCATGGAAGAAGTTGACACTCTGTTTCCTCAACCGGCATCTCACAGGACCCATCGTGTGCAGATCGTCCAATAGCGAAGCAAAGCAATAATGTGACCCACACATTCTTGTGAAATGCTGATTATGCTTGAAATTTCTCTCTGAGTGATACAACGATCATCCTGAATCAATCTGTCAAGCTTTTGTTTGTGAAACTTGGTGGTTGCTGTCACAGGCCATCCAACTCTTTGTTTGTCATGCAAGTCAGATGTTCCTACTTCAACATCTTTAAACTTACTTGCCCAATGACGCACAGGACTCACATCAACACAATCTCCACAAACAGCTTGAATCTCTGAGGAATCTCCTTTGGGGTGACACCTTCTGCTGTCAATAATTCAGTGACTGCACGTTGCTTAAGTTGCATTGACTTACCATCTGCGCAGGGTTCCCTACTTCGCACTTTAACAACACAACCGTTCAATGCTAAGGCTTCCCCGTCTGCACAGGGTTCCATACAATAATAATAATAATAATAATAATAATAATAATAATAATAAGTTTATTTATATCCCGCCTCCATCTCCCCCAAAGGGGACTCGGGGCGGCTCACAACAAAATCAGATACAAAACAATGATAAAATAAAATATGAAACATCAAAGAACAATAATAAAAACCAATAATAATATATACACAGCAGCCGAAAAAATACAACACGGTATTAAAACATCGAATTAAAAACAATGAGGTTTCAATAGTGGATAAGCAAGGTGCACATTATGAGTCACTAATTTTAAATAGATAAAGTGCAATTTAAGATCACATTGGGTAGGGAGGAGCCCTGAATTAATACCAAGTAATCAGGAAAAGAGCGACTAGTACAAAAGGTCGAAGAGTATAATTGTAATTATGATGGGGATGGGTGAATTTAACCAAAGGCCTGGGTGAAAAGCCAGGTTTTCAGGCTCTTCCGAAACGCCATCAAGATGGGGGCTTGCCTGATCTCCCTAGGCAACGAGTTCCAGAGCCGGGGGACCACTACAGAGAAGGCCCTCTCCCTCGTCCCCACCAACCGCGCTTGCGACGCTGGCGGAAGCGAGAGGACGGCCTCCCCCGATGACTGAAGAGACTGTACAGGTTCGTAGGGGGAGAGACGATCTCGAAGGTAGATGGGTCCCAAACCGTTCAGAGCTTTATAGGTAATCACCTGCACTTTGAATTGGATCCGGTAAATAAACGGCAGCCAGTGGAGCTCCTTAAACAGGAGGGTTGACCGCTTTACACTTTACACTTTAACAACACAACCGTCCAATGCTAAGGCTTCCCCGTCTGCACAGGGTTCCATACTTTGCACTTTAACAACACAACCATTCAATGCTAAGGCTTCCCCGTCTGCACAGGGTTCCATACTTCGCACTTTAACAACACAACCGTTCAATGCAGTTAGTTCCTGCCAAATGGAACTAACTGTAGAGGAGAGTCTACTGAACAAGCCAGGACCTGGCTCAGACCAGAGCTGCCATCTGTTGAGGGGTTACGAAGGTGGAGGCATTACTTTTCATTCAACCCTCATAGGTTGGAAGGCTACTGTGTTCCCCATCAGCATCCTCCTCTTCGCTTGGCCTGAGATGCCTAAGCTGGGTCTGGCTTCCTCTGTTTTCTTTTCCTGCAGGATCCAATTAGGAACTTCTCCTCCGACAACGGCGGTGGTGCAGTAAAAGCCGGGCTTTCTTTGGGTGACCTCGGTGGAATTATTTGTAGCTCAAATGACAGACAAATGCAGCAATTAGGTCTATTTAGCAAGGGAGGGGTGAAAGGTCAGCCGACCAGGCAAAACGTCTCCAGCGCTTAACTTGCTCGCCAAGCCAGCCAATTTGGGGGGCGAAGAGGGGGAGAGGAAAGGGCCTGTTTGTAAAATAACCCGACACTGGTTACAACAGGGCTTGTTTGGCCCCCATAAGACCCTCTCTCTATGAGAACGAGGATGTCCTGCCCTCCAGTGAGATTCCATATGACCTTGGTTTTTCGCTAATGCAGAAGCGTTGGCTTGCCGTGGCAATCAGAAGCAACAAATGGATTGAGTTAAGCCTATTAGCCAGAACTGAAGTTGAAAATGTAATTCACTTATTCTTCCCAGCCTGGGATATATATATATTTTCTCTCTCTCTCTCTCTCTCTCTTCTCCCACTGCCTTTGCTTTTCCTTCCTCTTTGTGTTCACATGAGATTGGTTTTCGTTTCAACAAGAATATACCCAAATGCACACCGCCGTAATTGACGTTCCCTTCCGCGTCTGCACTTTGGAGACGCATTGTAAAATCAAGACATTGGATGCTTGTAATTGGCCCAAAGTGAAGGCTGGGAGGAGGGAGGAAACCAGCCTTAATTCAAGAAACCGCCATGACATTGCCGCCAAATTTTGACTGACGCTGAAACAACTTCCCCGACATCACTAGGAATCCTAGATCATTGGTTGAATGTGCATCCACTGAAATTACGCTGTGGTTGTGCCATAGCAGTTCTATAACCAATTGTGTACATGCCAAGATGCCACCTATTTGTTCCTTGCACCTTGACTATTTATGTAATCCCAGTCGGAAAAAAATGTAGCAATGCAAAGTTATATACCCGCCCAAGAAAATGCAATTGCATTGTTGGAACGGTAAAGGTTAATCCCAAGTAGATTAACTCAATATATTTAATGGAAGAGAATAAGGACTGGAAGGCGAAGAGGAAAGGAAGAAGAAAAAAATGGACAAAGAAGAGAAAGAAGAGAAGTAGGTGGGAAAACAAGAAATGGTGGAGAAAGTGAAAGCAGAGGGACGAGATGGAAGAAGACAGGTGGTGGAGGAGGAGAAGGAAAAGAGGAAAGGACACAATTGTGAAGACACAATCCAAACAGTCCTACAGATAGCCATCAGCCAACCGAGGAGAAGACTCTTGTGGAGACACAATCCAAGACACAATTGTGAAGACACAGTCCAAACATCCCTACAGAAAGCCATCAGCCAACAGAGAAGTCACAATCCAAGACACAATTGTGAAGATACACTCCATACACTGCTGAACGATAGCCATCAGCCAACCGAGGAGAAGACTCTTGTGAAGACACAATCCAAGACACAATTTTGAAGACATAATCCGAACACTCCTGACAGATATGACCATCAGCCAACCAAGAAGACTCTTGTGAAGACACAATCCAAGACACAATTTCGAAGACACAATCCAAACACTCCTATAGATAGCCATCAGCCAACGGAGGAGAAGACTCTTGTGGAGACACAATCCAAGACACAATTGTGAAGACACAGTCCAATCATCCCTACAGAAAGCCATATTATCTCCCTTTCGGCACTCGGAGGCTTCCTCCATTGGCCATCCTTCTGTAAGGAGAGAAACTCTTGCCAAAACTTTCACAGCGAGTCACATCAACGTACGCTTTCCAAGTTCCACGAGAGGCCAAGGGTTTGGTTTGGATCAAACGCCAGCGATGGAAAGATAAGCCGATTACACCGCGTTCTGCCTTTGGAGCCTCCAGTGACTGAAACCAATTAATAAGGACTCTCTCCTCCGCCCGCCTCCGACCCGATCTTCCCCTGGAATTCAATCGCACATGAGATTTCTTAATCATCTGGATCGCAATTGGGTAAATGAAAAGGGCATGCCCGTTACAGCCAGGGAGGCATTGCGGTGACATTTAAGGGGTTCGGCAGCTAATCAGATCAATCTTTTCCCATTATCGGGGTTTTTTTGAGAAATAAATTCAGTATGCGGAGACATGCAACCACAATTCAGAAAGGGTGGCCGATGGGGAGGAGAGGGACCAGGGAAGGAGCAATGCCAGATGCTCTGGGAATGTGGTGGGAGGTTGGCCTTAAATCGAATTTGCAGAGATGAAGAGATGTCTGGCCTTGCCAAGTGATCCTTATGCAAAGAGATGCCCTCTTGGCCCCTTGATCCTAAAGCGACAGCAGACTGTAGTGCAATAGCCAATTGGTGTGATAAAGTACAACACCGTAATATTAACTCATCTTTGGCTCAGTTTGAACCCAAGTCCTCAACTAGTTATAAGATTCAGACTTTTTCAATTAAGAGTCCTATCCCACTATATCAGATTGGGACGTGGCTAGCACAGTGGGTTAAACCACCAGCTACCGAAGATCTTGCTGACCAGAAGGTTGGCAACTCAAGCCGCAGGTCGGGGTGAGCTCCCGCTGTCAGCCCCAGCTTCTGTTTACCTAGCAGTTTGAAAACAATGTGGGTTTTGATATAATCCTGTATATGGCTTTGGCTAAGATTCTTGACTTCATTGCGTTGATGTCCTGGCAATGCGCTTATTTTAAGATTTTGAGGTTTTAAAGTTGTTGTTTTTTTCAGTTTTCAAGTTTTTAAAAGTTTTTTAAAGTTTTAAAAAGTTTTCAAAAGTTTTTAAAAGTTTTTTAAAGGTTTTAAAAAGTTTTTAAAAGTTTTAAAAAGGTTTCAAGTTTTAAAAAGTTTTAATTTTTTAAAATTTTAAAAAAGTTTTTTTAAAGTTTTCAATTTTTTAAAGTTTTTAAAAGTTTAAAAGGTTTTCAAAAGTTTTCAAGTTTTAAAAAGTTTTAACAAATTTTAAAAAGTTTTTAAAAGTTTTTTTTAAGTTTTAAAGTTCTAAATTTCATGACACTTAGACCTGATGTGTTTGTGCAGGACTGTGCCCTTCTCCTTATGAGCTGGTCATTGACCGCAAAAAAGTGAACTTGAATAAAGTGAACTTTTGGAAGGAATGACCATAGTGATGGTGCTGATTACTTTTTGGACTACACATCCCAGAATCCTGGGCATGCATGGCCACTAATTGGCTCATTGGCCGTCATCTGTCTCCGACATCTGGAAGCCTTAGCATACAGGAAAGTTTTAAAGCAGGTCTAAATTTAAAACCTTTGTTTACTTGAATTTGTGTGTGTCCTCTTTTTGTGTGATGGGAACCATTCCATGTGCATTGTTTCAGCAAACTCTGATGGAGTCGGCTTCAGGAAGAAGTACCAGCGGGAAGAAGGCAATTGTGCCGTTTCCTTTCAAACTGCAAACAGAGCCAAATTCCAATGTTCTCGGAGAACTGCTGCCTGAGGAGGAAGTCGGCGGATCCTTCTTTCTAATCCTGTCCTTCTCCTCTGCTTCTTGCAGCCCAGAAGCCCTGTGTGTGTGTTTCCAATCTTGAGGAAACATGTGGGTGAAGCGGGGAGAGGAGAAGGGGCAAAAGGAAACCCCGTTCTGCGCCACACGGGACAAGGATTCTCCGCGAAGCCACACTAGCACAACCCAGCCAAGAACATGGTTCCTACACCAAACCGCCAACAAACAGAAAGCGAGAAATACAACTCCCTTGACAATTGACCATGTGTATTTATTGGGATGGGATGTTGTTTTAACACTGGCGTGGAAGTGTTTTGGAAAGCTAGCATGTCACTGTGGTTTGTGTGTTGGAGCAGACCTTCGAGACCCTCCCTCCATTCCAACTGCCATGGCCCTGGTCTCAGATACAGAGGAGAAGAAACAAGGAGATCTCCATCCACACTAGGACCAGAAAGTGAAAGGTCCTTCCTTCATCCAACAGCCACTGCCCAGGCCTTCGATACAGAGAAGAAGAAGCAAGTAGACCTCCATCCAACCTGGGACCAAAAGAAGATAGAAGATCCTTCCTTCATCCAACAGCCATTGCCCAGGCTTTGGATAGAGAGGAGAAGAAACAAGACCTCCATCCACTCTAGGCCCAGAATAAGATGGAAGGTCATTCCTCATCCAACTGCCACTGCCCAGACCTTGGATACAGAGAAGAAGAAGCAAGCAGACCTCCATCCACCCTAGAACCAGAATAAGATAGAAGATCCTCCCTTCATCCAACAGCCATTGCCCAGGCCTTGGATAGAGAGGAGAAGAAATAAGGAGACCTTCATCCACTCTAGGCCCAGAAGAAGATGGAAGGTCATTCCTCCATCCAACTGCCACTGCCCAGACCTTGGATATGGAGAAGACGAAGCAAGCAGACCTCCATCCACCCTAGAACCAGAAGAAGGTGAAAGGTCCTTCCATCATCCAACAGCCACTACCCTGGCCTCTGATACAGAGAAGAAGAAGAAGCAAACAGACCTTCATCCATTCTAGGCCCAGAAGAAGACAGAAGGTTGTTCCTCCATCCAACTGCCACTGCCCAGGCCTTGGATACAAATAAGAAGCAAGCAGACCTCTACCCATCCTAGGAAGATGAAAATGCCACTGCCCTCACCTTGGAGGGAGAGAAGAATCAGGTCACGGCTCCACCATGCCCAGGTGCAGATGAAATGCTCTCCATCCATCCCAACTGCCAGAAGAGACAGACCCAGTCCCATCATTCCAAGGCCCAGAAGGAGATAATGCCACTGCCTTGTCAGGAGAGAAGAAAATAGAGACAGAGGTCTATCATGCCTACGTCCAGACGTAGATGAAAGGTACTCAATGCCATCAACACGTGTGTTGTCTTTTCACATTACAGTTAGAAAGCTACATTTCATTGGTAGCACCATGACAGGTATCCTGGGATCTGCAGTTTGGGCAGGAGGGTTTAGAAAAATTCTCCACCAGAGAGATCCGGTGGATGGAAGACTCAGGAGGTCCTGGTTCATCCTCAGGATCTGTGTCCCCCCACCCCACCCTGGAGAGTCTCAAGGTGCCTCTTTCTCCTCCTTCTCCCTCCCCATCCCTTCTGTCTATTGTTTGTGAGGCAAGGAGAGCAGGCAAGGGGGTCAGAGCCGAGGAGGTGAGATCTGCGGAAAGCACGCAATGGGCCACCCTTGGCGGCCCCGAGCTCCTCACGAAAGGTCATTCCACGGGGCTCCGGGCCCAGTTGCCAAAGGAAGCCGCAGCCATTTGTCAGTCCCATGAAATGCCAAGAGTCAGCAAGGCACTGACTCACAGCTTTCCGAAACGTTCCCTTTTGGCGATGAGCTTACAAAGCTGGCATTTCCTTTTCCAGCCAAGCGCCCCTTTCCTCTCCAACCCGGGTCGGCCAGGGTGACACGGATTCCTCTCCAAAGGGAGTGTTTATTGGGGGGAAGGGTCGAGGCACAGCTGACCTCTGGCAATGGGAACCATTGATGGTCAATTAAGTCCAATGAAACAGAAAGAAGTAAAAAGGTTTTCACCATCATCCATTCAAACATTGACACATTTTAATAACGTTCCAATGAATCATTTGGGCCACATAGTTGTGCCTCTGTTTGTAGTCTGTCTGTGCGATTTTTTTACAGCAGCTGAGGATATGATCCATGGTTTCGTCGGTTTCCTTGCACAGTCTGCATTTTGGGTCATCAGCTGATTTTTCGATCTTGGCCTGAATTGCCTTTGTCCTGATGTCTTGCTCCTGGGCTTCAAGGATCAGGCCTTCTGTCTCCTTCTTCAGGGTCCCATTCGTGAGCCAGAGCCAGATCTTCTATTATTATTATTATTATTATTATTATTATTATTATTATTATTATTATTAATTGCCTTTGTCCTGATGGCTTGCTCCTGGGCTGCAAGGATCAGGCCTTCTGTCTCCTTCTTCAGGGTCCCATTCGTGAGCCAGAGCCAGGTCTTCTATTATTATTATTATTATTAATTGCCTTTGTCCTGATGTCTTGCTCCTGGGCTGCAAGGATCCGGCCTTCTGTCTCCTTCTTCAGGGTCCCATTCGTGAGCCAGAGCCAGGTCTTCTCCTTATCAGTTTTTCCTTCAATTTTGTCAAGGAACTTTCCATGCAACGTTTTGTTGTGCCAGCTGTCAGCTCTAGTTTGTAGTGCGGTTTTCTTGTACTGGTTTTTTGTCTGCTGTGCTTTGAGGAGTTTCTGATTTTTGACTTCAATCAAAGCAGGTTCTTCACTTTGCTTTTATTATTATTATTATTATTATTATTATTATTATTATCATTATTATTATTATTTTGTTTAGTTTGCAGGCATAGCATGCCCTCTATCTCTGATCCCAGGCATCTTTGTGAGTCTTGGATGGCAAGAAGGGAGATCTTTCCATAGATGGGCGATCAGTCATCCAGATGCCTGGCGAGGCAAAGAGAGCCTTGGAAGAACACCCACCATCCATGACCTTATCCGTCAGAGGACGGAGGGGGATTGCCAACCCGGTGAGGCTGTGCAGATGGGCATTGCTGTCGGTTTGTGCTGCTAGTAAGGAGGTTCGGGGGTGTTAAGATGATGGAAAGCTCCCTCCTCTGCCTGCCCCGGGGGTCACCGGAGAGAAAACTCCTTTCTGTTTTAGGGCCGCTCCTCAATTTTATTTTCTGCCAACTCCCATAAAAGCTTCCTCAGGCCTGACAACATTCCAGTTTCCCATCTCTGATAAAAACAGACATAGTGCATGTTTCTTATTTAGCTACATTGGCCATTGATGCTCTTCGTGCATCTCTTTATGGGATTGGCACCTCTGAGGGATGTTTTATTGGCGTAGGGGGAAAGCAGGCTTGCAACAACACGCAGCGAGTGGATTTCCTGCAAAGTTGGAGCAGGCTGGTGTATTCTTACTAGAGATGTGCGTGAAAAATTTTCCTTCATTTCCGTCGTAATATCGTTTTGTTTTCACCGTTCGTCTACACAAAACAAATGATTACATTTTCGTAGGAAACGAGAGGTGACACAAAAATGAAAGCCACACAGTCATCGTGCTTGCTTTCGTTTTCCTTTCATTTCGGCCGCCTAACAATAAATGCCAATGGGTGTTAATAATAATAATAATAATAATAATAATAATAATAATAATAATAACAACAACAACAACAACAACACTCTGGGGAAGACCCAAATGTTTTAAAAGTTGGTGAGCTAAAAGGGGTCGAAATGCCCTAATTGTGGGGCAAAAAACTGAGTGGGGTCTGAAAAATTTCGGGTTTTTTCGTAAGCCAAACGAAAATTCTATTCGTATAGGCGCCCCATTTTCGGAAATGGGAACAAATACAAAACTGATACAAAATGAATGAAACTAAACAAAACGAACAGCGATTCCATACAAATGCACACCACTAATTCTTACTCACTCTCCTTCAAGCATATTGTCAAATCCGGACTCATTCTGCAGTAGCCAGAGACACTTGAGCATTTCCGGAGACCAAACACACTCCTTCTTTAGCAGAACTTCCTGTGTTTGTGGTCAGCTTTACTGAAATACACTCATCCTTCCCTGCAATTATGTCTTAATCCCTGATTGTGATGGATGACCGCCTCTCACATAGCTTCTCCTGAAGCATCCATTTCCAGGCTAGATCCCTAATCCAGATGTTTCAGGCTCAAAGCTCTCTTCAAGATTTCTGTATTATTATTATTATTATTATTATTATTATTATTATTATTATTATTATTATTATTTTATGTCACAGTAAACAAGATAGATATGCTGGATTTCGTATCACAAAATCACAAGTCAAACACTTCCCAAGTGTCTAGGACTGTGTGAGGTATTATTATTATTATTATTATTATTATTATTATTATTATTATTATTAGGGTCTATGCCAGGCATTGGCAAACTTGGGCCCTCCAGGTGTTTTGGACTCCAACTCCCAGGTTGTGATTGTTTCAATTGGTCACCTTGATTAGCCCGGAGGAAGCACCTTCCTTGGAGGCTTTTACACAGAGGCTGGATGGCCATCTGTCGGGAGTGCTTTGGTTGTTCTCTTCTTGCATGTTAGAATGGGGTTGGATTGGTCTTTTCCAACTCTAGGATTCTAGGAGTTGGAAACCTGTTCAACAGTGGAACTCTGTGCCTCAGAGTCAAGTGGAAGCATCTTTTATACAGAGGCTGGGTGGCCATCTGTCGGGAGTGCTTTGGTTGTTCTCTTCTTGCATGTTAGAATGGGGTTGGATTGGTCTTTTCCAACTCTAGGATTCTAGGAGTTGGAAAACTGTTCAACAGTGGAACTCTCTGCCTCAGAGTCGGGTAGAAGCACCTTTTACACAGAGGCTGGGTGACCATTTGTTGGGAGTGCTTTGGTTGTTCTGGAAAGTGTCCAGAGGAGGGCGATTAAAATGATTAAGGGTCTGGAGAACAAGCCCTATGAGGAGCGGCTTAAAGAGCTGGGCATGTTTAGCCTGCAGAAGAGAATGCTGAGAGGAGACATGATAGCCATGTACAAATACGTGAAGGGAAGTCCTAGGGAGGAGGGAGGGAGCTTGTTTTCTGCTGCCCTGCAGACTAGGACACAATGGAACAACGGCTTCAAACTACAGGAAAGGAAGGAGATTCCACCTGAACATCAGGAAGAACTTCCTCACTGTGAGAAGGGCTGTTCACCAGTGGAACTCTCTCCCCCAGACTGTGGTGGAGGCTCCTTCTTTGGAGGCTTTTAAGCAGAGGCTGGATGGCCATCTGTCGGGGGTGCTTTGAATGCGATTTCCTGCTTCTTGGCAGAATGGGGTTGGACTGGATGGCCCATGTGGTCTCTTCCAACTCTACTATTCTATGATTCTATGATTCTATGATTCTCTTCTTGCATGTTAGAATGGGGTTGGATTGGTCTTTTCCAACTCTAGGATTCTAAAAGTTGGAAACCTATTCAACAGTGGAACTCTCTGCCTCAGAGTCGGGTGGAAGCATCTTTTACACAGAGGCTGGATGGCCATCTGTCGGGAGTGCTTTGGTTGTTCTTTTCTTGCATGTTAGAATGGGGTTGGATTGGTCTTTTCCAACTCTAGGATTCTAGGAGTTGGAAACCTGTTCAACAGTGGAACTCTCTGCCTCAGAGTCGGGTAGAAGTGCCTTCCTTGGAGGCTTTTACACAGAGGTTGAATGGCCATCTGTCAAGAGTGCTTTGGTTGTTCTTTTCTTGAATGGTGGAATGGGGTTGGATTGGTCTTTTCTGTTAATGTGGGATTTGTGTATTGGTAATGTTTAAATGAAATTTGTGTCTTGCCTGTATTGCATACTGATTGCATCATCCAGAGTGTGCTATAGTCTGGAAAGAGTTAATTACTATGAAGCTGTGTTGACCTTGATGTGTGGCTGGAACTGGGGAGTGTCCAGACACAAGTGTGTGCATTGCTGATTGTGTCTGTTGAGTCAAGTTCTGTCTGCCTAGGTGTTGAGTCAAGTCCTGTGTTCGTCTATTGTCTGCAAGTCTGTTTGTCTTGATTATTACTGCATATAGTAAAACTTTGTATATAGTTTTACTAACATCTCTGGGTGTCACTTCGTTCTGCGTTCCACTGATTCCATCCAACTACTGCTGCGCTGCAATTACTCTGACATTTTCTAACTCAAGGATTCTAGGAGTTGGGAACCTGTTCAACAGTGGAACTCTCTGCCTCAGAGTTGAGTGGAAGCGCCTTCCTTGGAGGCACACCCGTTGACATCCGTTGGCCGTCTTCTTTGGCCTGGCTGAGCGCAGGCAGGTAGATGGAGGCGCAAGATGTGCAATGTGGCAGGAGGCCCACCCCGGAGAGCCAGACAATGCGCAGATGCACCTCTGGCCCCGGCTGGTCCTCTCCCCTCCTCTTACCAGACCCATCTGCATATTTTTATTGCCACTGTCAGGAACATGAAAACTCTTTCTGCCAGCACTCAGCGCTGGGGATTTATGAGCAGAAGGGGGGAGCCGTGGAAGGTGGCGTGGCCCATAAATTGTGCCTTGTGATTTATGCCGCGGCTTTATGCCTTTCTCTCTCTGCTCACACACCTCTCTCTCTCTCTCTCTCTCTCCTTCTCTTTCTCATCTCTCTCTCTCTGCCTGGCTTCGGGGTCTTGAGTGGGCCCAGCTGGTGGGAGACAGGCCTTGCAAGGCCCGCTGTTGGTGCAGACAGAGCTAAAGTAAACAACTGTGGTCATTCGGCAGGCTGTTAGCAGCCTTTGGACAGATGAGCAGGGCTGGAGGAGGACCACACACGCCACCACCGGACCACACAGGGACCGGCCTGCCTTGCCTTTGCACGCAACACACACACACACAGCTAAAAACACAAATCCCCATTGCGTAGTCCCTGGAAACCTCTCACGCTGGCGACCCACAAAAGGGTCACTTCAGTGGCGAAGGACCCACATGTTCAGGGTGTTGTTGGGAAATGATGCGCAACTGAGCCCATGCACCAAACCATCCAAAAGCAAAGCAATTCCTCTCTTTTGCAGATCGGATCCTTCATGGATTGGATGAAGATGCCATCTCTGAGGATTGCTAGGTCTTCTTACCACAACCCTATAGTCAATGTTCTCCAGAAGTTGATTATAAAGGACCCAAAGATTAGAAAGCACTTCCCTTTTTAAAGGCCTCTCAATTTGTGTTGTCGAAGGCTTTCATGGCCGGAATCACAGGATTGCTGTGAGTTTTCCAGGCTGTCTGGCCATGGTCCAGAAGCATTCTCTCCTGGTGTTTCACTCATCTATGGCAAGCACCCACAGAGGTGGTGAGGTCTGTTGGAAACTAGGCCAGTTTCTATCTATCTATCTATCTATCTATCTATCTATCTATCTATGGAATAAGGTCCATGGTGGGAGAAAGAAAGAACTCTATTGGAGGCAAGTGTGACTGTTGCAATTACCCACCTTGATTAACATTGAAAGGCCATGCAGTTTATCTCTGAAAAACTGAATTTATTGTCAACAAACTGAAGTTATGGCTAATTGACTGCATTTACAACCTGAGGAGTCCTATAGAACTGCTTCAAGACTACAGAGACTTTGATTTGTTTTGACTCCAAGCCAGGTTTGAGCCAATTGATTTGTATACTGATATATTTACCGTGTTTCTCCAAAAATAAGACAGTGTCTTATATTAATTTTTGCTCCCAAAGAGGCTCTAGGTCTTATTTTCAGGGGATGTCTTATTTTTCCATGAAGAAGAATTCACATTTATTGTTGAACCAAAAAATTGAACATTTATTATATACTGTACAGCAGTTGTCATCACAAACCAGCATAACCAGACAAACTGTGAATCCTATCAAAAAATTCTTGTTACTACCATTATTTCTATGTACAACCATCTATGGTATGTGCATTTACCGATCCTGCATGTTCTGGTGTTCTGTTCGTTGCGCATGCTTCCAAACAAAAACTTTGCTAGGTCTTACTTTCGGGGGAGGCCTTATATTTAGTAATTCAGCAAAACCTCTACTAGGTCTTATTTTCTGGGGATGTCTTATATTAGGAGAAACAGGGTAGTTTCACAGCATATTACATACCATTTTGGAGAGACTGAATGTACACATACTGTGTCGCTAACAAATTTTAGTTGGAGTCTTGTTGATATATGTCTGATATATGTTCTATACTGAAAACTGCTCTGTGTAGCATTTAAATCTGGATGATTGCAGTCTATAAACCTTTATACTCTGTAAGTTACGACTGTGTGCCACTGTAGCTGACTGAATTTGGTCATCAGTTGTATTATTATTTGTATTATTGTTAACATTATTATGTATATGATGCTCTAATATATTGTGTTCTATGTTTTGAACCTTTATCATGGTGCATATTTTTCAGATATCATGCAGCTTCAAAGCCTGTGTGCTTCCTGCCTGGGGGAATCCTTTGTTAGGAGGTGTTAACTGGCCCTGGTTGTTGGCCCAGGAAGCAGGGCCAGCTAACACCTCCCAACAAAGTATCCTCTCTAGTAGGAAGCAGCCAGGCTTTGAAGCTGCAAAGCCATTCAATGCTAATCAAAGTGGGCAATTGCAACATTCACACTTGCTTCCAACAAGAGCAATACTCAGAAAATGGGAATTGCAGCCAGGAAACAATCAGGGCCAGCTAACACCTCCGAACAAAGCATCGCCCAGACAGGAAGCAACCAGGCTTTGAAGCTGGAAGGCCATTCAATGCTAATCAAGTTGGCCATTGGCAACATTCACACTTTGCCTCCAACAGACAAGAGTTATTTCTTTCTCCCACTCTGGACATTATTTCACATAGAGAGATATCAATCCCACTTGCTTAGTTTCTAACAGATTTCACAGCCTGCCATAGATGTGGGCAAAACATCAGGAGAGAATGCTTCTGGAACATGGCCACACAGCCTGGAAAACTCACAGCAACCCAACTTCTTTTCTTCACTCAAGTGTCATTCCACAGAAGAGGGTCAATGTTCTCCTGACCAAAGGGACTGCCCTGGGAACATCCACACAGTCCCACTTGGTTGTGATTAATTCTATTTTCTCAGCGAGTTGTTCCAGGCCTGGGGGCAAGCGTGAGCCCCTGAACTTTGGCCAGGCAAGACCAACATCAGTGTCTCCAAGGGCAGTTGCCTTGGTCGGGAGGTTATCTAATTCGCCCGGAGAGGAGGAAACCGGCCCGAAAGAGCGAGGGGCGCTTGGCCAATTGGGGCAAAGTGGGCGCCAGCCAAGGAACCTCCAAATAAGCCCTTTGACCCCTAAAATTAACCCCTAATGGCTGAGGTCGGAGGGAGGTTACATCCAGACCACAGGGCTTGCCGGCCTGACTCCATGAAAGCCTTCAATGACAATAATAATAATAATAATAATAATAATAATAATAATAATAATAATAATAATAAAGATCAGGGGGCAGAGGACTCTTACAAGTAAAACAAGCAGCCAAAGAAGAAGAACATGCCCTGGCAGAATATGTAAAGCAAAGTGAAGAACCTGCTTTGATTGAAGTCAAAAATCAGAAACTCCTCAAAACACAGCAGACAAAGAAACCAGTACAAGAAAACCGCACTACAAACTAGAGCTGACAGCTGGCACAACAAAACACTGCATGGAAAGTTCCTTGACAAAATTGAAGGAAAAGCTGATAAAGAGAAGACCTGGCTCTGGCTCACGAATGGGACCCTGAAGAAGGAGACAGAAGGCCGGATCCTTGCAGCCCAGGAGCAAGACATCAGGACAAAGATCGAAAAATCAGCTGATGACCCAAAGTGCAGACTGTGCAAGGAAACCGACGAAACCATGGATCATATCCTCAGCTGCTGTAAGAAAATTGCACAGACAGACTACAAACAGAGGCACAACTATGTGGCCCAAATGATTCATTGGAACTTATGCCTCAAGTACCACCTGCCAGCAGCAAAGAACTGGTGGGATCACAAACCTGCAAAAGTATTGGAAAATGAACACGCAAAGATACTGTGGGACTTCCGAATCCAGACTGACAAAGTTCTGGAACACAACACACCAGACATCACAGTTGTGGAAAAGAAAAAGGTTTGGATCATTGATGTCGCCATCCCAGGTGACAGTCGCATTGAAGAAAAACAACAGGAAAAACTCAGCCGCTCTCAGGACCTCAAGATTGAACTTCAAAGACTCTGGCAGAAACCAGTGCAGGTGGTCCCGGTGGTGATGGGCACACTGGGTGCCGTGCCAAAAGATCTCAGCCGGCATTTGGAAACAATAGACATTGACAAAATTACGATCTGCCAACTGCAAAAGGCCACCCTAATGGGATCTGCACGCATCATCCGAAAATACATCACACAGTCCGAGACACTTGGGAAGTGTTCGACTTGTGATTTTGTGAAACAAAATCCAGCATAACTATCTTATTTGCTGTGTCATACAACATCGTTGTGTCAATAATAATAATAATAATAATAATAATAATAATAATAGGAAGTGTCCGACATGTGATCCAATTCATCAGCCTGCAGACTGTCTGCTGTGGACTCATCTTGTGTTAATAATAATAATAATGTGATGGGGATGAGCAATCTTTATCCAAAGGCCTGAGTGAAGAGCCAGGTTTTCAAGCTCTTCCTGAATGCTAGTATTATTACATTACCGTGTTATTATTTCCTTATGACATTTGAATTTGGGCCCAAAACAAGGAAGGCCAAAGAGGTCCCAAATATTCACCGTCTCCAAAAAATAAAAAGAGTTGCCATGGAAATCGCACAAGTGGGGCATGGATGCGCCCATCCGCTTGGCCCTTGCGGCTCAACAACTGGTGTGCAAACTATAATCTAAACTAAGAGCCCGGTCCTCCATGGGATCTATCTAATCCCCCTTTAAAGCCCTCCAAGTTGGTGGCCGTGGCTCGGTCCTGGGGTGGGAAATTCCTCTGTTTTAATGACCCGGCTGTGTGCGAGGGTTGCCTCTCTCTTATCTCTGCAGAATCAGCACCATTTGCTTAAGTGCCTTCAACAATCCCAGGAAGCCATGGGAGTCCTTTCCCTTCCTCCCCATTGAGTCCTGACCCCCTTCCTTTCTCTCTCCATCGGGATCCTTGAACATTCCCGCCTTGTCTTCCAGCTCTGTTGCAGGAAAACCAGCCAAGATTAATATGGCACCATATAGATTAGGGCATCGATGGCGACAGAATCGTCTTTCAGTCTTCTCCATAGCGGGTGGGTCAAAAAGTTTTGCCTCCTTTTGGTCCGCAAGTTCAGCAGCTCAGTTCATACATTTTGAGTATGTGTCATTTACAACTGTTTGCTGTTGTAAATTGATAGTCTATAAGTTTATGTATTGCTTATTTTATGTTCGGCACTTGGTGGCAGGGTATAAGTAAAGATTATTTTATTATGACACAGCAAACAAGATAGATATGCTGGATTTCGTATCACAAAACCACAAGTCGAACACGTCCCAAGTGTCTAGGACTGTGTGATGTATTTTCGGATGATGCGTGCAGATCCCAGTTGGGTGGCCTTTTGCAGTTGGCAGATCGTAATTTTGTCAATGTCTATTGTTTCTAAATGCCGGCTGAGATCTTTTGGCACGGCACCCAATGTGCCCATCACCACCGGGACCACCTGCACTGGTTTCTGCCAGAGTCTTTGAAGTTCAATCTTGAGGTCCTGATAGTGGCTGAGTTTTTCCTGTTGTTTTTCGTCAATGCGACTGTCACCTGGGATGGCGACATCAATGATCCAAACCTTTTTCTTTTCCACAACCGTGATGTCTGGTGTGTTGTGTTCCAGAACTTTGTCAGTCTGGATTCGGAAGTCCCACAGTATCTTTGCGTGCTCATTTTCCAATACTTTTGCAGGTTTGTGATCCCACCAGTTCTTTGCTGCTGGGAGGTGGGACTTGAGGCATAAGTTCCAATGAATCATTTGGGCCACATAGTTGTGCCTCTGTTTGTAGTTTGTCTGTGCAATTTTCTTACAGCAGCTGAGGAGATGATCAATGGTTTCGTCGGTTTCCTTGCACAGTCTGCATTTTGGGTTATCAGCTGATTTTTCGATCTTGGCCTTGATTGCCTCTGTCCTGATGTCTTGCTCCTGGGCTGCAAGGATCAGGCCTTCAGTCTCCTTCTTCAGGGTCCCATTCGTGAGCCAGAGCCAGGTCTTCTCCTTATCAGCTTTTCCTTCAATTTTGTCAAGGAACTTTCCATGCAATGTTTTGTTGTGCCAGCTGTCAGCTCTAGTTTGTAGTGTGGTTTTCTTGTACTGGTTTTTTGTCTGCTGTGCTTTGAGGAGTTTCTGATTTTTTACTTCTATTATTATTATTATTATTATTATTATTATTATTATTATTATTCTACTACTACTAGAAAGCCTGCAATGCTAGAGACATGTTCTCTCTTGGAATTTCTCAAGATGAATCTGCACTATATAGAACAGGCATGGGCAAACTTTAGCCCTCCGGGTGTTTTGGACTTCAACTCCCATAATTCCTAACAGCCGGTAGGCTGTTAGGAATTGTGGGAGTTGGAGTCCAAAACACCCGGAGGGCCAAAGTTTGCCCATGCCTGCTATAGAATGAATACACTTTGGCTATAAGAAGTTCTGTATAGTTGACTAAACCACTTACCCGGTCTTGTTTCATTGACACTCCGAGCCTTTAAATGGCTTGTACGGGTATTACGGGTTTACGCCCGCACAGGATGGCTTTGTTTGTGCAAATTCTCATGCACTCAGTTTATTAGCCTTTATGGAGACACAGCTCAAACTCCAGGATTATCAATAATCCAATTATACTAAACAGTACAAGTGATATTAATAAAAACGAAAGCAAATGAAAGGAAAGCAAGAGGAAATAGGTCTGGGGCCGAACGATTGAATTACGTGAGCAAATTCCAAAACCTGTCTCAGTGTCAGGCTTGATAAAATAGATTTTGAGTTATGACGGGGCAAGGCTTTTACGAGTTCCCTTTGGTGCCTTGCTTCCCATTCCTTCCTGCAATGATCCCTCTCAAAGTGTACTGAGACTAGGGATAGGCACAAAAAGTTTTCCTTCATTTCCTTCATGCTATCGTTTTATATTTATATTAATAACAATAGTTACTCTGGGACCCTAAGCTTAGTCTGGGAGAGGTATGCCTCCCCATTACATCAGATGTGTATCAATGGGTCTTAATAATAATAATATCAATAACAATAGTTACTCTGGGACCCTAAACTGAATCTGGGAGAGGAATGCCTCCTAGTCACCTTACATCAGAGGTGTACCCATGGTTCTTAATATTAATATTAATAACAATAGTTATTCTGGGACCCTAAGCTGAGTCTGAGAGAGGGCTGTTTCCCGTGACATCTGATGTGTGCCAATGGGTCTTATTAATAATATTAATATTAATAACAATAGTTATTCTGGGACCCTAAGCTAAGTCTGAGAGAGGGTTGCTTCCCCGTGACATCTGATGTGTGCCAATGGGTCTTAATATTAATATTAATATTAATACCAAGAGTTATTCTGGGACTCTAAGCTGAGTCTGAGAGAGGAGTGCTTCCCCATGACATCTGATGTGTACTAATGGGTCTTATTAATAATATTAATATTAATAACAATAGTTATTCTGGGACTAAGCTGAGTCTGAGAGAGGGCTGTTTCCCGTGACATCTGATGTGGGCCAATGGGTCTTATTAATAATATTAATATTAATAACAATAGTTATTCTGGGACCCAAAGCTGAGTCTGAGAGAGGGCTGCTTCCCCGTGACATCTGATGTGTGCCAATGGATCTTAATATTAATATTAATAACAATAGTTATTCCGGGACCCAAAGCTGATCCTGGGAGAGGAATGCCTCTCAGTCCCAATTACATCCAATGTATACCAATGGGTCTTAATAATATTAATATTAATGACAATAGTTATTCTAGGATCCTAAACTGACTCTGGGAGAGGAGTGCTTCCCCATGACAACTGATGTGTGCCAATGGGTGTTAGTAATAATAATATTATTAATAACAATTGTACTCAAAGACCCAAATGTTTTACAAGTTGGTGGGCTAAAAGGGGTGGTGATTTTTACCCCTCTAGCCCACAAACTGACGGGGGGGGGGGGGGGGGGGGGGGGGAGCCTCGGAAGCCTTCCCATTGCAGTCAATGCTCCGAAATTTTTCAATTTTTTTTGCAAGCCAGACGAAAATTCGTGTCGTATAGGTGGCCCATTTTTGTTAGTGGGAGACGAAAATGAAAATGAGACGACACGAATGAAACTGCACAAAACGAACAGCAATTCCGTAAGAATGCACAACATTAATTGAGGCCACATATCATGACGAAGAGAGGAATTTTAAAAAATTGTGTCAGAAGCGACACTTCTGGTGTGAAAGAATTGGCCTTCTACAGAGACATCACCAGGGGACCCCTGGATGGGTTAGGAATGGTGGGAGTTGAAGTCCAAAACACCTGGAGGGCCCAGGTTTGCCCATGCCTGGTGTAGATTCGCCCTTTGTCTCGCACTTGAGTAACGGGAAGCTTTGCAGATTTCGTCAGAGAGGGTTTGCACAAGCTTTTCCTCGCTGGCTGACAAATGATTCTCGCAGCTACTTTCAAGATGCCCAACGCTCCGGTGCCAAACAGGTCCTTCTCTTTGAAACTCTCCTGCTCTTATATGGTCACAAAGCAGCCCAAGTGCCTTGTCCGCTCCGGGTCTCTGTGCCTTCGGATGTGCCGGTTGAGACACACCAGCCCTAGGAATACAAAAAGGGGGGAAAGATCAGGTCTGGGAGGTGTTTAAAATACACATGTCTCCCATGAAAAACATGCCTGGACACGTAACGTGTAGAAAACCAAAAACTTGTCATTAATACAGTAGACTCTCACTTATCCAACATAAACGGGCCGCCAGAATGTTGGATAAGCGAATATGTTGGATAATAAGGAGGCATTAAGGAGAAGCCTATTAAACATCAAATTAGGTTATGATTTTACAAATGAAGCAGCAAAACATCATGTTAGACAACAAATTTGGCAGAAAAAGTAGTTCAATATGCAGTAATGCTATGTAGTAATTACTGTATTTATGAATTTAGCACCAAAATATCACAATGTATTGAAAACATTGACTATAAAAATGCGTTGGATAATCCAGAATGTTGGATAAGCGAGTGTTGGATAAGTGAGACTCTACTGTATATCGTCAAAGAGAAATCTAAACCAGGCATGGGCCAACTTGGGCCCTCCAGGTGTTTTGGACTGCAACTCCCACAATTCCTAACAGCCTACTGGCTGTTAGGAATTGTGGGAGTTGCAGTCCAAAACACCTGGAGGGCCCAAGTTGGCCCATACCTGCTCTACACTGTAGAAGTAATGCATATATAGTTCTCAATTGTTGACTTAACACATTGCTTATATGGCTTCTAATGTCTTCACCATGGATGTCCACAAAGCATGGAGTAGATTATAACGTGTTGTAGATACCTTTGTTGAACATGGATGTCCACATTTAAGTTTAAACTAATGCTTGCTATATGGGTTTGAGCTATACGGGGTGGTGGTGGAGGAGGTAGGGTTTCGTTGTTCTCAGTAACATGTCTATGGGCTCTTTTTTCTTTTCTCTGTGTGCTGGAGGGGGGCGGGGCAACCGAGAGATAACTTGCGCATGCGCAGAGTGTTTTTTCATTTTTTGGGATATTTCTGGCCTTGTCTCTGTTTATTTTTAAATTATTTTTTGGTGTGGTCACTCCTTGGAAAGTGATTAGTCTTGTGGCCAAATTTGGTGAGATTTGGCCCAGTGGTTTTGTTGTTTCTTCTGTCGTAAAAATGTACAGAACATTTTGATGTCTATAGATTAATTATTTTTTTGATGTGGTCACTCCTTGGAAAGTGATTAGTTTTGTGGCCAAATTTGGTGTAATTTGGACCAGTGGCTTTGTTGTTTCTTCTGTCCTAGAAACGTACAGAACATTTTGATGTCTATAGATTAATTATTTTTTTGATGTGGTCACTCCTTGGAAAGTGATTAGTTTTGTGGCCAAATTTGGTGTGATTCGGCCCAGTGGTTTTGTTATTTCTTCTGTCCTAAAAACATACAGAACATTTTGATGTCTATAGATTAATTATTTTTTTGGTGTGGTCACTCCTTGGAAAGTGATTAGTTTTGTGGCCAAATTTGGTGTGATTCGGCCCAGTGGTTTTGTTATTTCTTCTGTCCTAAAAACATACAGAACATTTTGATGTCTATAGATTAATTATTTTTTTGGTGTGGTCACTCCTTGGAAAGTGATTAGTTTTGTGGCCAAATTTGGTGTGATTTGGCCCAGTGGTTTTGTTGTTTCTTCTGTCCTAAAAACGTACAGAACATTTTGATGTCTATAGATTAATTAATGCCTTTCAACGAGGATAAAGACACCTGGTTTTAGTCTGAACTTTAAATGAGCTAGTCCAGGTTTTGAACCAATTTGGGACTAGGGTTCAGGCCGAAGGATAGTTCCTTCAAAATTCAGACTAGGGCTGGAACTACATTGCCTTATAATGCAGTTTTGAGCTGCATTGTTTGATCCAAGTTGACCAGGCATGGTCCAACTTTAGCCCTCCCTCCAGGTGTTTTGGACTACGAGCTGTTAGAAACTATGGGAGTTGAAGTCCAAAACACCTGGAGGGCAGACAAAAGTTGGTCCATGCCTGGTGTAGACCCATATAATGCAGTTATGGGTCTACACTGACTTTCTAATGTAGTGTAGACCCAGCTGTGGATTCATCTCTCCACTGAGGTGTGAGCCACCAACCCTGGCTGGAAGATGCTACACAAAACCCACTTTTAGGCAGCTGGACACAAGAGGAACTCTGGATGGATTTCCCACTGGAGAATGAGGCATCGTATGGGAATTCCGCCTCTTCTCCGTCACGGCCTCTTTTGATTTGGTTGCTCATCCGTCTCAGTGAGCGACCGCAGAAACCTTACACTCCAGTGAGTGTGGTGGGTGGCAGCTTGTTTGATGGCCGCAAAGATCCCTGCCCTAAATTGAAAGCATTGTCATCACCCTTTGTTCATGGAGAACCTTTCAACACAGGCTGGATTTTCATTTTTTAATCATTGTTTCACTTGCTTGTTTCTAAACAGACATGACATCTCAAAAGCCTTCCTTGGTCGAGTATGGACAGATCCCCGTATCCACAGGAGCAAGATCCTCGATTTCACTTTCCTGCATTCCATAGATCATGTCGTTTCAAAGAATTGACTAGGTCAATGTTTCTCAACCTGGGGGTCAGGACCCTTGGTGGGGTCATGAGTGGGCTTCAGAGGGGTCGCCAAAGACCATCAGAAAACACATATAGTTAGGTGACCCCTTTGGCAGAGAAGGCTGAAGATCTCTCCCAATTCTATCATTGGTGGGATTCAAGGAGCTCTTTCATTGTAGGTGAACTATAAATCCCAGCAACTACAATTTCCAAATGTCAAGGTCTATTTTCCCCAAACTCCACCAGTGTTCTCATTTGGGCATATTGAGTATTCGTGACAAGTTTGGTCCCGATCCATCATTGTTCGAGTCCACAGTGCTCTCTGGATGTAGGTGAACTACAACTCCCAAACTCAAGGTCATTGCCTACCAAATCCTTCCAATATTTTCTCTTGGTCATGAGAGTGCTCTGTGCTAAGTTTGGTTCAGTTCCAATGTTGGTGGAGTTCAGAATGTTCTTTGGTTGCAAGTGAACTACAAATCCCAGCAACTACAACTCCCAAATGGCAAAATCAATCCCTTCTTCAACCTCACCAATATTAAAATTTGGGCGTATTGGGTATTTGTACCAAATTTGGTCCAGTGAATGAAAATCCATCCTGCATATCAGATATTTACATTATGATTCATAACAGGAGCAGAATTATAGTTATGAAATAGCAACGAAAATAATGTTATGGTTGGGGGTCACCAACACATGAAGAACTATATTACGGGGCCGTGGCATTAAGAAGGTTGAGAACCACTGGTTTAGGTCTTCCAGGCAACCATATGGAAGTTGTCATTGCCATGGAGGACTTAGAAATCGGTCCGCCTCTCTAGGACTTTGCTCAGTCCTCCATGCAGTCCCTATGGTAACTTTGGGTGGAAGCCATTCATTTCAATGGAAAACTTGGATTTAATCTGAAGGCGACAAGCCAGTGAGACTTTTAAGTGATACTTCTAATGTGGTTTTGGCTTTGGCGTGATGTTGAACTGGCGACAGAAAGAACAACCATGACTAAGTCAAAGCCGATCCAGAAATTTCAAAGCACCATTGATCAGAGGCATTAATCGCTTCATGGTGTGTTGGACGATGGTTTAAATCCAGGATTGGATTTTTTTAAAGGCCGGCAGAAGGGTCTTTCTCACATTTCTACCGATATATATATATATATACCATATATACTTGTCGGGTTCTCTTCTCCCAGTTGTGCTGTGGGTCAGTCTTCCACCAGAAAAAGCACACTCTGGTAGATTCCAACAGATTTTATTGTACCGAATGCCAGAACCTTCTCTTTGGCCCATTTATATAGGGGCTCTCACATACCAGAGGGTAAATGAGGTTTTATAGCTGGCCCGTTTTATGGCTGGCATCTGTTCTTTGTCAGCCGACCGGAGATGTCAAAGATTGGAGATCATGACAATACTCAAGTATAAGCCGACCCGAATATAACCCGAGGCACTTAATTTTACCACAAAAAAACGGTAAATCTCAGAAATAAAAACAGATACCAATAAAATTACATTAATTGAGGCATCAGTAGGTTAAATGTTTTTGAATATTTACATATAGCTCAAATTTAAGATAAGATTGTCCAACTCTGATCAGATCATTATTCTCATCTTCTTCAATGGAAATGTGCTTATGTATCCTTTTAATAATAATAGAGTGAAATAATGCATGTAATAATAATAATAAATACAAGAAAATAATACATGTAATAATAAATAGAGTAAAATAATAAATGCAATAATAATAATAAGATCAGAGTGAAATAATGTATTATTATTATTATTATTAATAATAATAATAGAGGAAAATAATAAATGTATCATATATTCTCAAGTATAAGCTGACCCAAATATTAGCCAACCAGGACCCTCACCCAAGTATAAGCCGAGGGGGCTTTTTCAGTCTTTAAAAAAGGGCTGAAAAACTAGGCTTATATTTTAGTATATCTATATATATAAAAGGGTAATGAAATTTCGGCCTAAGACAAAACAACAAAACTACATATCCCAGAAACACTAAATTTGGCAGCACAACCCCTCATCCATGCCTCTACGTTCATACAACAAAAAGAAAAGAAAAATAAAGTCCTAATTAGAGGGAGAGGAATAATTGTTTTTATCCAATTGCTGCCAGTTAAAAGGCTAAGCTCCGCCCACTTGGTCTCCTAGCAACCCACTCAGCCCAGGGGACAGGCAGAGTTAGGCCTCACTTAGGCCTCTTCCCCACTGCCTATAAAATACAGATTATCAGATTTGAACTGGATTGTATGGCAGTATAGACTCGCCCTTCCACACAGCTATATAACCCATTTATAATCTTATATTATCTGCTTTGAACTATATTATCTTGACTCCACACTGACATATAATCCACTTCAGTGTGCAGTCGGACACAACTGGACTTAATGTCAGGAGAAAACCTTTACCCTTGACCTTAACTACCACCAATTCCTCAATACTTTATTTCCCATACCACCAGACTTCACCACAGCAACACGTGGCCGGGCACAGCTAGTACAATATATAGATAGATAGATGATAGATAGATAGATAGATAGATAGATAGATAGATAGATAGATAGATAGATAGATAGATAGATATAGATATAGATATATGCAGTTTAATAAACTTTTCCCATGTTTTTTATGATCAAACCAATTAGGAAATGGCATTGATAACCCAGGAGCAACAATAGTGTTGCAAAGTGGAATTGGAAAAAGCAAGAATTCTGACTCTAATTTTCAGGTTCTCTCTTGTGTTTCGAGATGTTCTCTCAGCCATCCCTCTTCCCTCTTGTCCCGACTCTTTTGGGAAATGGGCCAAACAAGCAACTCCTATCAGATAAACAAGTTGGAGGGAAGCATTTATCAAACCTCTCCGTCCTGATTTATTTCCCAATGCAAAAAAAAGGCATCTCTCGAGGAGGCGGATATGAGTGAGTTCACCGCAATGTTTTTCGTAATGGTCTTAAGAAGAGCGTAGTTAGTGAGCAAAGCAATGACGGGTTTCGAGCCTTGTCATACAATTAGGAGAATCAGTAACTTGAGAAACATCATTAACTTGAGAAACATCAAGATGCACCGCGGTGGGAATTGGCACGCAATTTTTGCAATGGGGCATTGGCTGTCCTTTCGGAATACGCTTCTGAACTCATCCTGTTTACCAGGAGACCACGTCCAATGCATTAGCCGCATGTACACGTTGTGATCCTAATAAGAGCAAAGAGCAATCGGAGAGTGCATCTACACTGAAGATGACACCACTTTAACTGCCATGGCTCGATGCTATAGAACAGGGGTCCTCAAACTTTTTAAGTCCCTCAGACTGTTGGGGGGCCGGACTAGGATGAAATAGTCCAAAATTAGGATTGTTGTTGTTGTGTGCCTTCAAGTCGTTTCAGACTTAGATCAACCCTAAGTCTAAAGTTTAGGACAGAGGCCAGGTCAATGACCTTGGAGGGCCTTAGTTTGGGACCCCTGATCTAGACAATCTCATAAGGCCATAGCTAAGCAAAGAGACCTTCAAAGACCATCCAGATGGTATCATAAGACCATAGGTAAGAAAAAGGACTCTCAAAGGCTATCTAAATGATCTCATAAGGCCATCAGAAGACTATAAATAAGGAAAGGGACCCTCAAAGAACATCTAGATGGTCTCATAAGACCGTCGGTAAGGATAGGGACCCTCAAAGGCTATCTATATGATCTCATCAGGCCATCAGAAGATCATAGATAAGGAAAGGGACCCTCAAAGACCATCTAGAGGGTTTCATAAGACTATAGGTAAGAAAAAGGACTCTCAAAGGCTATCTAGATGATCTCATAAGGCCATCAGAAGACTATAGATAAGGAAAGGGACTCTCAAAGACAATATAGATGGTTTCATAGGACCATAGGTAAGGAAAGGGGCCCTCAAAGGCCATCTAGATGATCTCATCAGGCCATCAGAAGACCATAGATAAGGAAAGAGACCCTCAAAGACCATCTAGACGATCTCATAAAACCATCAGAAGATCATAGATAAGGAAAGGGACCCTCAAAGGCCATCTAGACGGTGTCATAGGACCATAGGTAAGGAAAGTGACCTCCAAAAGCCATCTAGATGGTCTCACAAAGCCGTAGCTAAGCAAAGAGACCTTCAAAGACTATCTAGACGATCTCATACGACCATAAGTAAGCAAAGAGACCTCCAAAGACCAGGTAGACTTAGGTTAACCCACGTTCTAAAGTTTAGGACAGGGGCCAGGTCAATGACCTTGGAGGTCTGCATCCGGCCCACGGGCCTTAGTTTGGGGAGCCCTGCTATAGAATCCCGGGAGGTGTAGTTTTACAAGGTTTATAGCAGGCATGGGCCAACTTGAGCCCTCCAGGTGTTTTGGACTTTAACTCCCACAATTCCTAACAGCTGGTAGGCTGCTAGGGATTGTGGGAGTTGAGGGCTGAAGTTGGCCCATGCCTGGTGTCAACCCATGTAATGCAATTCTCCTGAGCTTGCAACCTTGTATTCCTAAACTGAGAAAAGGGTGCTCTCTTTCATTAAAATTGCTATTTTGATTTCCTATACCTTTCCAGCACCTCTAAAATTCCTGCTTGCTTTAAAAGATGAGGGAGAACAAAAACAACATTTCAAGCCCAGCTTCAGCTCTGGGGCATATACTCAAGGCCAATCCACATTCATTATCTTAATGGATGTGGGAAGAAACGAAGGAGTCCCAAATTAGATGAGATTGCCACTAACCATAACGGGCAGCCCATCTATCTTTAAAAGCAAACACTGAAAGGCGATTTCCCACCATTTATTAATTGTGGCAAAATATAAACTGAATATTAAAAGGGTGTCTTGTAAAACCACAACTCTTGGGATATGATGGCATCGAGCCTTGCTAGTTAAAGTGGCGTCAAAGTGCAATAATTATGTAAAGTGTTCCCTCACTACTTTGCGGTTCACTTTTCGCGGATTCGCTGTTTCGCGGTTTTTCAATAAACTCGAAAAGACTATTATAAATTAATAAAAAATTACAATTTACAGCCTAAGGAAGGGAGGGAGGAGGAGCCAAGGGGAGCCCAAGTGGCAACGGGAGGAACCCAAGTGGCAACGGGAGGAGCCCAAGTGGCAACAAGAGGAACCCAAGTGACAACGGGAGGAGCCCAAGTGGCAACGGGAGGAGCCCAAGTGGCAACGGGAGGAGCCCAAGTGGCAATGGGAGGAGCCCAAGTGGCAACGGGAGGAGCCCAAGTGGCAACGGGAGGAGCCCAAGTGGCAACGGGAGGAGGAGGCAATTTATCAACACACGATTGGTTGAGAAAGACGTAAAATAGTGTATAACTACTAAAATAATGTATAAATATTAAAGTGTCCCTACTTTGCGGATATTCACTTATTACGGGTGGTCCTGGAACACTGTAGTGTGGATGGACATCTAATCTAGACCCATTGGCTTAATAACTGAAGCAACACACAAGTAAATCCAACTAACTCATTGTTTCGACTCTAGTTGGAACTAGCAATCATATTTATTTAGGCCCATGAAATGGTTAGTTATGCAACTGTGCACAATGGTAAATATAAATATAAAATAAATAAATAACACACAATCAGAAAGATAATTAATATGCACACATCACAATAAGATTAATTCATTTGCATCTTGGGTGCTGAAAATAGATGGAGTTATTTCTTTTCTCTCCCAAACTCTGCAATTCTTTTTTTGACCTTTACAGTTTTAAAGGCTTTTTGTGTATGTGTGTTTTGCGGTGTGAATATGCCGCAACTTTGGAAAGACGTCAGCTTCCCCGTTGATGACAAACAACAACAAAGCCAACTAGGCCAGGCTTTGCGTGACCCACGGGCGAAATTAGTCATGTTTCTCAAAAGTCGCATCTCGAGGTTCGCCCACACTTTCCTGCAAAACCATTCCTTCTCCGAAGAGCAGGGCCCAGATGGGATGACAATCCCTTCCCGGGAAGTTTTCACAAACCTCTTGGAAACATATTGGAAAGTCCTGAATGTAGCCCAGGAAAGAAAATCTGACACATTGAAGAAGACTGCAAAGAATTACTACAGATAATATCCAAGGTCACAGTGTTAAGAATACAGATTGACACCACATTCGTTCAATGCTGTGGAATCTTGAGATTTGCAGTTCGATGGTCAATTGGCAGAGAAGGCTAAAGATCTTGTCAAATTTTGCAGTTTGATACCCTATTTTGTAGAGAAGGCTAAAGACCTTGGCAAACTACAGCTCCCACAACACTATACCATTAAACTATTGGTATTAAATTAGTGTCGAATTGCATTCCACATTGTAGGTGCACTTCTAGAGCTGCTTAGGCTATTAATGGTTGGGAGCTCAGTCCGACCCAGGCTTCAATCTCATGACCTCTCTGTCAGTAGTGATTTATTGCAGCTGGCTACTAACCAGCTACACCACAGCCCAGCCCAGCCCATGTCCTCTGCATGATTAGATCCTTGTGATACCATGGATGGATCTTTGTGATGTCCTATGCATTGGATCCTTGTGATACTATAAGTAAACCTTTGTGATGTCCTATGCATTAGATCCTTGTGATACTGTGGATGGATCTTTGTGATGTCCTATGCATTGGATCCTTGTGATACTATAAGTAAACCTTTGTGATGTCCTATGCATTAGATCCTTGTGATACTGTGGATGGATCTTTGTGATGTCCTATGCATTGGATCCTTGTGATACTATAAGTAAACCTTTGTGATGTCCTATGCATTAGATCCTTGTGATACCATGGATGGATCTTTGTGATGTCCTATGCATTGGATCCTTGTGATACTATAAGTGAACCTTTGTGATGTCCTATGCATTAGATCCTTGTGATACCATGGATGGATCTTTGTGATGTCCTATGCATTGGATCCTTGTGATACTATAAGTAAACCTTTGTGATGTCCTATGCATTAGATCCTTGTGATACTGTGGATGGACCTTTGTGATGTCCTATGCTTTAAATCCTTGTGATACTATGGATGGACCTTTGTGATGTTCAATGCATTAGATCCTTGTGATACTATGGTTGAACCTTTGTGATGTCCTATGGATTCGATCCTTGTGATACTATGGACGGACCTTTGTGATGTCCTATGCATTGGATCCTTGTGAGACTATGGCTGAACTTTTGTGATGTCCTATGCATTAATCCTTCTGATACTATGAGTGAACCTCTATGATGTCCTATGCAGTAGATCTTTGTGAGACTATGGCTGAACTTTTGTGAAGTCCTATGCATTAGGTCCTGGTGATACCATGGCTGAACCTTTTTGATGTCCTATACATTAGATCCTTGTGAAGCTATGGATGAACTTTTTTGATGTCCTATGCATTAGATCCTTGTGAAGCTATGGATGAACCTCTATGATGTCCTATGCATTAGATCCTTGTGAAGCTATGGCTGAACTTTTTTGATGTCCTATGCATTAGATCCTTGTGATACCATGGCTGAACCTTTGTGATGTCCTATGCATTAGATTCTTGTGTTACCATGGATGGACCTTTGTGATGTCCTATGCCTTAGGTCCTTGTGAGACTATGGGTGAACCTTGGAGCCACTTGACCTGCCATGGCCCAATGCTATGGAAATATGGGATTCATAGTATGGGGAGGCACCAGCTAACAATGGATTTTATTGTTATAAAATCCAGATTATCTGCTTTGAATTGGATTAGAGGACAGTGTAGACTCATGTGGATGATCTGCCTTGATGTTCTAGATGATATGGCCATGGAGAAGGGCTCAAAGTTTCTCCAAGGCTAGACCCACATTTGAGGTTTAACTAGATGCTGTTCTTTCAACGTCGACCATCTCTGTTTTCTCTGCGGCTTTGATACAGAACGAGAGCAAGGCTCCGAGGGCAGAGAATATCTCCTTTTCATTGGAGGCCTGTTTATTAGTCTAAGGCTCAAAGCCTGATTTATCGATTGGCGTCTCCGTAGCGCGATGGGCCTGCCCTTACAGCACACCAGTGTTCCTGTCATGTGTTCCCCTCCAAAGTGTTTACAATATTTTTGATTTACACCTTCCAGGTGTTCCTTTGGAAAACATCACCGCCACGTTTGGGTTTACACGATTTTTACAATATATTTGTGGACACCATTTAACTCCGACGTCCATAACAGCTGGCATTCCAACGCTCGAGAAAAAGGGAGGCTGGATTTTTAGTAATGCAATTTAATTCACTGGTTGTATTATTAATACAATCCTAAAATGAAATATTGTATTAGAGGAAGTTCTAACAACGCCAGAAGAAACGGAGTGTTTTTGTTGAGCAAAGGCTTTCAGTTTATATTGAAGGCGGTTTGATGGTTGATGTATTCTGTTATAATGTTTTTATTTTTCTGTTTTTATGTTATTGTTTATGCACCTCTATGTACCATGTGTGAACTTAGTATGTTCATCTATATATATAAATGAGTGATGGCATCACGGCGACCCACAAAACAACAAAACTACAGGCCTCCCAACCTCGAAATTTGACAACACAACCCATCATCCACGCCTCTAGGTTGATACAACAAAAAGAAAAGAAAAAGTCCTAATTAGAGGGAGAGCAATAATTGTTTTTATCCAATTGCTGCCAGTTTAGAGGGCTAATCTCTGCCCACTTGGTCTCCTAGCAACCAACTCAGTCAAGGGACAGCCAGGGTTCAGTTAGGGGACAGGCAGATTTAGGCCTCACTTATAGGCCTCTTCCACAGATTATCTAATTTGCACTGGATTATATGGCAGTGTAGACTAAAGGCCCTTCCACCATACTTCGCCACAGCAACACGTGGCCGGGCACAGCTAGTATTTTATATTTTAACTATGTTGTCTGGGCTCGTCCCCATGTAAGCCGCCCCGAGTCCCTTCAGGGAGATGGAGGCGAGCTACAAAAATAATTTATTATTATTATTATTATTATTATTATTATTATTATTATTAAGCCATCAGATTTCAACATTCATAAAATGAACAAGTCACCAGCAATTCCTCCATTGTGTTGTTTAAAGCTTTCATGGCCAGAATCACTGGATTGCTATGAGTTTTCCAAACTGTGTGGCCATATTCCAGAAGCATTCTCTCCTGACGTTTTGCCCATATCTATGGCAGGCATCCTCAGATGTTGTGAGGTTTATATATCTGTGGAATGATATCCAGGGAAATGTCACAGCCATTGTACACTGCTTTTTCCACATTCTGGGACGAGGAATAGGAAATACACTTCACTTTCTCAATGCAATCCATTCAGTAATGTTCTGAACGTATTTATTATGAAATATCAATTCAGTAGAGTCTCACTTATCCAAACTAAACGGGCTGGCATAACCTTGGATAAGCAAATATCTTGAATAATAAGGAGGGATTAAGGAAAAGTCAATTAAACATCAAATTAGGTTATGATTTTACAAATTAAACACCAAAACATCATGTTATACAACAAATTTGACAGAAAAAGTAGTTCAATACACAGTAATATTATGTTTTAATTACTGTATTTACAAATTTAGCACCAAAATATCACGATATATTGAAAACATTGACTACAAAAATGCCTTGGATAATCCAGAACCTTGGATAAGCGAGTCTTGGATAAGTGAGACTCTACTGTACTTTCAATGGGATTTTTACTCCTTGTAGTAAAAGTGTTCCCCATCACAAGAACATAATCCTTTTCTCATTTACTTCTCAAAAGAAGCAGATATGAATGTTAGTCATTTAGCTGCACAAAATTATTTGAAAACCATGCAATTTTCACATATCCGGTCATATTTTGTACAAATTTTGCATTTTGTACAAAACGTTGTACATTTTGTACAAAATTTTGTACAAAATTCACACAGGTTACTTTAGTGCATAAAACAGCACTATTTTCTATTTTCAAAAGAGAAAAAAAATTCTTTGCAGAAATATACATTCATGTGCAAAAGAAGGGTGTTTTGGTCTCGTTTTCTGTGCCAATCCATTGCATACAATTTTCGCGTAAAATAATCCGAAATTGCGAAATTTTCTCATCAGTCCGGGATTCATCTCAGGATCCACAAAATATAATTGCGGTGAGACGATTTGGATGGAATGGAAGAAAATCCTTGTGGGAATCATGAAAACTATCTCATTTGTCTAAGGTATGAACCCGAGGTAGCCGACTCCATAGGTACCGGACAAAATCTCAAAACTGGATTTAAGGCAGAAATTTTCAGAAGACAAAAAAAATATATCTGTGATCTTCTGAAGTATCAAGGAGAGGAAGGTTTACTGCTTGAAATGCAAGCGTGGTCTGTCCCAACTTTTCCTGTGAGTGGCCACGGCATTAGACGAATGGGGATTTCATCCCGGAAAGAAATCGGTGTCGTGTTGCGGGAGCTACAGAATCCGTGGAAAAAGAGAAAGAAGAACTCGTAAGCTACATAAAAAAGGCGTAAAGCAAAGAGGAAGTTTAAAATGTAAAATAGTGAGTGAAACTATCAGATTCCATATGTAAACAGTTTACCTTCTTGCACAAAATCGGAAACAATCTGAACTTGGTGTGATTTTTTCTGCGCAAAAGAAAATATTTTTCAACCAATTTTTGTTTCTGTATTTGTAATGTGTGGTTATATTTTTTACGAACTGCTGAAGACATACTCTGAAGTTAAATTCGAAATGTGTGGTTTTCATAATTGTCTTTAAAGTTGAAATGCTTTTAACTCTATGGTTTTTTAATGTATATGTTTATTTTATGTATGTATGTATGTTTACACGGCATTGAATTGTTGCCTACTTGTAAGTCGCTCTTAGTTCCCTTCGGGGTGAAAACGGCAGGGTATAAATACTGTAAATAAAATAAATAAATAATAATAAATAAATTTGGGTTGGTGTGAGTTTTCTGGGCTGTCTGGCCATGTCCCAGAAGCATTCTCTCCTGACGTTTTGCCCACATCTATGGCAGGCATCCCCAGAGGTTGTGAGGTCTGGGTTGTGGTGAGTTTTCCGGGCTGTCTGGCCATGTTCCAGAAGCATTCTCTCCTGACGTTTTGCCCCCATCTATGGCAGGCATCCCCAGAGGTTGTGAAGTCTGGGTTGTGGTGAGTTTTCCGGGCTGTCTGGCCATGTCCCAGAAGCATCCTTTCCTGACATTTTGCCTGCATCCATGGCAGGCATCCTCGGAGGTTGTGAAGTCTTATTTTAGTGTTTGTACTCTTTAGATTTTAAATTGCATATTGTACTGTTTTTAGCCCTTTTAGTCCTTTTTTAAGAGAGAAAAAGTGACATATAAATAAGTAGGTAAAGATAAGGTTTTCCCTTGACATTAAGTCTAGTCGTGTCCGACTCTGGGGGTTAAACACCTCCAAGGTCATGTGGCCGGTATATAAATATAAATAATATAATATAATATAATGTAGTATAAACAATATAATATAATAATATAATTAATAATATAAGATAATAATATAAATCTATATATATAAAAGGGTAATGAAATTTCGGCCTAGGACAAACAACAAAACTATACATCCCAGAAACACTAAACTTGGCAGCACAACCCCTTATCCATGCCTCTACGTTCATACAACAAAAATTTCCAGCTACTCCAGAAAACGGCCAGGCTTTGAGACTGCAAGGCTATTGACTGCTATTCCACCTGGCCAACAAAGGATTCCCATAAGCCACAGCAACGCATGGCCGGACAAAGCTAGTAATAATATAATATCTATATCTATATCTATCTATCTATCTATCTATCTATCTATCTCTATATATATATATATATATATATATATATATGTAATGTCCATTTTTCCCATGGAGTAAACAACAAAACCACTGAACCAAATCACACCAAATTTGGCCACAAAAGACATAATCATCCAATTAATGTCTTTCAATCAAAAAACCTAGAAAAATAAAGTCCAAATAACAGAAAACCCTCAATTGCTTACCAACTTGAATACCACTGAACAGCCTTGCAGCTTCAAAGCCAGGCTGCTTCCTAACCAGAGGGATCCTAACCACCAGACTACGCCACAGCAATGCGTGGCCGGGCACAGCTAGTGATATAATATAATAATAGCAATAGCAACAACAAGAAGTTGATTCAGACACTCAATCATTCATTTGAGACGAACAGTTGGATCCAAATAGCTTTCCATTTTCTGCTCCCTTCCCATCTCTTTCTCTAATTCTTGATTTTAATGCGACTTCCAATCAGTTTGAATAGGAAACAGGGTTGAGTTATCCAATATTCTTGGGCCCCGGTGATCGAGGGAACATGTAACTTGAACTAAAAGCAAATGAATGTTCCTGGACGGAGGACGGGAGGGCGGGAGGGACGGAGGAATGAATGGGGTGGACTGACTCTTCTCCAGTTGCCAAGGCCTGTTAAATGGGTAGATTAGCCGCCTTACGTCTTTGGTAACATATAAACATCTGAAACCCGTTTCCTGTTTTGGAGGGGGGTCCGGGGAAACTTAGGTGGATGACCTCAGGGAAACTTTTTTATATATATATATATATATATATATATATATATATATATATATTGCACATAACAAATGGGAATTGTACATCAGGGCAAGGGGAGAGAGAAGCCACTCTTGGTGGTCCTATAGATTGGAGAGGAGGGGGAAACATAGTCAAAATAAACCTTTACCTTCTCTCAGGGTGGGCACTGCCATTCTTTCCTGGGGGTTTCTCTGCCTTGGGGAGGGTTATCATACGCAGAATCCAGGCTGTCATGCGCAAGAGTTAGGTCTTCTGTTTGGGAAAAGGTCCAGGACTAGAAAGTCCCATCATCCTCCAAATGGTGCAGCTGATCTTCTTCATGCCACTCATCCTTCTTTTTTACCTGGTGCCATATCCGAATCCATCCGAATCCCATCATCCTCCAAATGCTGCATTTAATCTCCTTCATGCCACTCGTCCTTCATTTTTCCCTGCTGCCATAATCGAATCCATCTGAATCCCGTCATCCTCCAAATGGTGCATCCGATCTCCTTCATGCTACTCGTCCTTCTTTTTTCCCTGTTCCCATATCCGAATCCATCCAAATCCATCCGAATCTCATCATCCTCCAAATAGTTCATCTAATCTCTTTCGTGCCACTCGTCCTTCTTTTTTACCTGGTGCCATATCCGAATCCATCCAAATCCATCCGAATCCCATCATCCTCCAAATGCTGCATCTAATCTCCTTCATGTCACTCATCCTTCTTTTTTACCTGGTGCCATATCCGAATCCATCCGAATCCATCTGAATCCTGTCATCCTCCAAATGGTGAATCTAATCTCTTTCGTGCCACTCGTCCTTCTTTTTTACCTGGTGTCATATCCGAATCTATCTGAATCCAAATTTCGTCATCCTTCAAATGGTGAATCTAATCTCCTTCGTGCCACTCGTCCTTCTTTTTTACCTGGTGCCATATCCGAATCCATTCGAATCCATCCGAATCCCATCATCCTCCAAATGCTACATCTAATCTCCTTCATGTCACTCGTCCTTCGTTTTTCCCTGCTCCCATATCCAAATCCATCCAAATCCCATCATCCTCCAAATGGTGAATCTAATCTCCTTCGTGCCACCCGTCCTTCTTTTTTCCCTGCTCCCATATCCAAATCCATCCAAATCCCATCATCCTCCAAATGGTGAATCTAATCTCCTTCGTGCCACCCGTCCTTCTTTTTTCCCTGCTCCCATATCCAAATCCATCCAAATCCCATCATCCTCCAAATGGTGAATCTAATCTCCTTCGTGCCACCCGTCCTTCTTTTTTCCCTGCTCCCATATCCGAATCCATCCAAATCTATCCGAATCCCATCGTCTTCCAACTGCTGCATCTAATCTCCTTCATGTCACTCATCCTTCTTTTTTCCCTGCTCCCATATCCGAATCCATCCGAATTTATCTGAATTCCGTCATCCTCCAAATGGTGCATCTGATCTCCTTCATGCCACTTGTCCTTTTTTCCCTGCTCCCATATCTGAATCCATCCCAATCCATCGGAGAACAGAATACATCTTACAGCCAGGGAAATATCCGATAGCGTGGCATCGGTGGAAGGAAGAAAAGAAGCAACGTGTTGCCGCTTGCGGGTTTTCGGCACTTAATATCCTGGCATCGGGTTTTCGGGGGAAAGCCTTGGGTCATCGCTCCCATTTCTAGACCTCTGGTTTATCTGATGTCGGCACAATGTACACAAAGAGGGGACCGAGGGGAGCAAGGAAAGGCCTGTGTTTATGTCACTGATAATATGGGACGGAGGGGAGGGGACGTAGAAGGCAAAACACAGCTCTGAAAAGACAACGTTAGCTGAACGATTTAGGAAACCACGGCCCAAAGAAGTCCCTTTTCCAAGGGGTAACAGATTGTTCATGGAGCCCTCGGTGACACAATGTGTTAAAGCACTGAGCTGCTGAACTTGCGAACCAAAAGGTCGCAGGTTCGAATCCAGGGAGCAGAGTGAGTGCCTGGCTGTCAGCCCCAGCTTCTGCCAATATTAGTTTGAAAGCATGCAAATGTGAGTAGATCAGTAGGTACCACTCCAGTGGGAAGGTAACAGCACTCCATGCAGTCATGCCAATGGCCACATGACCTTGGAGGTGTCTACGGACAATGCCGGCTCTTCAGCTTAGAAATGGAGATGAGCATCTTTTCATTTTTGGAAGTGACTTTGTGACTTTGGGGGGTAAGGTGTGTTACAATCAATACGATCAATAACAAATGCATCACGGAATAACCTCTAAAACAGGATCTAAATTGCCGTCCCATCCCAATTAATATTTCCATACATTCCATCTAGCCATCCCAGGGTTCGTTCTGATTCTCGAACTGAAAAATGGAAAGCGGATAGACCTTTTTGACGGCCTGTTGAATGTGTCCTCTTCGCTTTCCTGCAGGACTTGTTTACCTCCCCAAAAAGCAAAGAAACGAGAAGAAAGCCTTGTTAATTTTAGCTCGCGAAAAAGGGAGATCCGACAAAGTCTGGGGAAGATAACCGGGGCGAAAATTATGTCATCGAAATATGGCATCCGAGGTAGATCAAAGCGAGGCCTGTGTATACATCTGCCATGATGGATGGAGACGTTGTTGGGACTCGTTTCCGCTCCGCTAAGTATGTGTTCCATTGATAGGAGCGAGTTGCCAGCCCCGTGGAAGTCCAGCCAACGTCGCGTCTGTTTGTGCCAGTCGGTCTCTATAGTAGACCAAGGCCTTTTGACAGAAATAGCCGTGCCCTCGCTCTCCTTTGCATTTAAGCTCTTGCCAGGAGAAAAATTGCAATAATAATAATAATAATAATGTGCCCTGGAAATGACATGGCGCTCGATAAGGATCGCGCCCTTCCCGTGACTCGGTGCTGACGTTTCCATGTTTAAATCAGAGTCAAAAATGATGCATTGCCACCCCACCTGAAATGGTTTCTCATTGTCCTCGCTTCCACTTCTTGCTCCTCTGAAAGGACACACAAACAGCGCACAGGTTGTGACGCACATGGCCTGCCATTGTGCTTTGGGAAGGGGATGTGGGAGCATCTGAAGGATCTTTGGCAAAAGCAGGACGGCCTGCCCATTGTGCCACTCCGCCATGACTTGACGTGGCCAACGTCTCCATATTGGGATGCTAGAAGGTGAATTAGTCCTGGGAGATGACAATGTTCCTGGAGGATCATACAGAACGGATCAAGGAGCTTAGAAGAACAACAAAGGTCTCACCACCATCATAGGACCATCTGGCAGAAGGACAGGAGAAAGCCTTCTCATCATATATTTGATTTGTTATATTTGCAAGGCTCTTAACCATGGTTTCACCTACCCACATTTGACAAAAACCCATGCATGGCTACTCTTGTCAATCATGGAGCAACCAAATCTCCCAAATGTAGCCGAAAGATCTGGCACCACGTGGTCCATTCCGGCTGAGCCTTCTGGTCTGGTTTCGGCAGTCCGTTTTCGAAGTCCAGTTGCCTGAATTTTCCTGAATTGCGTATTGTGAAATAGAATTGTACAGAATCCTAGAAATCAATTAGATAGAAATATGATAGACAAAACAGATGAAACCAACCACGGAAAAGGTTTTCAACTTCTTCTTGGTATACATAGACCAGCTTCGCAAAAAGACTCGTGATCCGCTTTCTTCTGATTGGCTCTGGAAAAGGTTAATGGGGGAAACCCATGCATAGCTGCTCTTGTCAATCACGGAGCAACCAAATCTCCCAAATATAGCCAAAAGATCTGGCATCACATTATCAGTTCCAGCTGAGCCTTTGACTGCCTCCGTCCTGTTCTGTTTTTGGCAGCCCAGTTGCTGAGTTTCTCCGAATCCCGTATTGCAAAACGGAATCATGCACATCCCTACAAATCAAATAGATAGATAGATAGATAGATAGATAGATAGATAGATAGATAGATTAATGACAGACAAAACAGGCAGAACCAACCATGGAAGAGGTTTTCAACTTCTCAACCTTGCAATGCGATCGAAAGTCTGGCTGCCAAATTTCTGCCAAATTTCCCCGAATCCTGTGTTGCAAAACGGAATCATGCACATCCCTAGAAATCAGATAGATAGATAGATAGATAGATAGATAGATAGATAGATAGAGGATAGACAAAACAGACAGAACCAACAATGGAAGAGGTTTTCAACTTCTCAATCTTCTAATGAAATCGAAAGTAAGAGCTATGTCTGGCTACTGAATTTCTGCCAAATTTCTGACGAATTTCCCCAAATGCCGTATCACAAAACGGAATCATGCACATCCCTAGAAATCAGATAGATGATAGATAGATAGATAGATAGATAGATAGATAGATAGATAGATAAATAGATAGAGATAGATAGATAGATAGATAGATGATAGATAAAGCAAGGATAGACAAAACAGACAGAACCAACCATGGAAGAGGTTTTCAATTTCTCAATTTTGCAATGCGATCGAAAGTAAGAGCTATGGCTCGCTGCCGAATTTCTGCCGTATCACAAAACGGAATCATGCACATCCCTAGAAATCAGATAGATAGATAGATAGATAGATAGATAGATAGATAGATAGATAGACAGATAGATCAATGATAGATCAATGATAGACAAAACAGATGGAACCAACCATGGAAGAGGTTTTCAACTTCTCAACCTTGCAATGTGATCAAAAGTAAGAGCTATGTCTGGATGTCGAATTTCTGCCGAATTTCCCCAAATCCTGTATTGCAAAACGGAATCATGCACATGCCTAGAAATCAGATAGATAGATAGATAGATAGATAGATAGATAGATAGATAGATAGATAGATAGATTGATAGATAGATAGATAGATAGATCAATGATAGACAAAACAGACAGAACCAACCATGTAAGAGGTTTTCAACTTCTCAGTCATCTAATGAGATCGAAAGTAAGAGCTATGTTTGGCTGCCGAATTTCTGCCGAATTTCCCCAAACCCCGTATTGCAAAACGGAATCATGCACATGCCTAGAAATCAGATAGATAGATAGATGATAGATAGATGATAGATAGATAGATAGATAGATAGATAGATAGATAGATAGATAGATCAAGGATAGACAAAACAGACAGAACCAACCATGCAAGAGGTTTTCAACTTCTCAGTCATCTAATGAGATCAAAAGTAAGAGCTATGTTTGGCTGCCGAATTTCTGCCGAATTTCCCCGAATCCCGTACTGCAAAACGGAATCATGCACATGCCTAGAAATCAGGTAGATAGACAGATAGATAGATATAGATAGATAGATAGATCAAGGATAGACAAAACAGACAGAAGCAACCATGGAAGAGGTTTTCAACTTCTCAGTCATCTAATGAGATCAAAAGTAAGAGCTATGTTTGGCTGCCGAATTTCTGCCGAATTTCCCCGAATCCCGTACTGCAAAACGGAATCATGCACATGCCTAGAAATCAGGTAGATAGACAGATAGATAGATATAGATAGATAGATAGATCAAGGATAGACAAAACAGACAGAAGCAACCATGGAAGAGGTTTTCAACTTCTCAGTCATCTAATGAGATCAAAAGTAAGAGCTATGTTTGGCTGCCGAATTTCTGCCGAATTTCCCCGAATCCCGTACTGCAAAACGGAATCATGCACATGCCTAGAAATCAGGTAGATAGACAGATAGATAGATATAGATAGATAGATAGATCAAGGATAGACAAAACAGACAGAAGCAACCATGGAAGAGGTTTTCAACTTCTCAACCTTGCAATGCGATCGTAAGAGCTACGTTCAAAGGAAATGCAAGTGAGAAAATAAAATTTCGTCCCCATAGAAAACTCACAGCAGAGGACCTTCGCTTCGAGATCGAAGGCTCATTTTCTGAAGACGCAAAGAGAGTCAGAGGCAACCCTGCGCTTGGAGGGAAGCGGATTAATTGGAACTCACTCACCATGAAACTGCTCTTCGTTCTGCAACACTTGTAAGGTTAACGGGATAAAGACCCATCAATTTGTACGGCCTGACCTTGTCACGCTGGTTTTCCTCTGGATTCAGATGTCCGGGATTAAGCCACAGGCACTGATTTAGAAGCTGTTTGCCGGGCACATCCCTGAGAATTACATTAATTGGGATCGTGAATCTGGAAAACGGAGGGGAACGGAGGGGAAAGTCCCTTATCGGACGTGCGGACTATGATAAACAGATGTCTTTTAATGCAGATGAAGCAGAATCCTCACGCATTGTGTGCAAGATGCAAAGCCTACATTTTATGAAGATAGCAAGTGCAAATGGATCTGGTGGCCTGCAAACTCAATCTTGGAGATAATAATAATAATTGCAAAATTGCATACGAAACAACCAGCAAGTAACTTTGCAAAAGTTACACAAAATTGCCCTTTTCAGGCTACAGCTCCCAGAATCCAAATTGCCAGCATAACCTTTGGGAATTGCAGTCCTAACTTGTGTTCATGAATCCAACTATTTGTATCAAATGAATGATTGAGTGTCTGAATCAACTTCTTGTTTTTGCTATTGTTATTATTATATTATATTACTAGCTGTGCCCGGCCACGTGTTGCTGTGGTCTGGTGGTTAGGATCCCTCTGGTTAGGAAGCAGCCTGGCTTTGAAGCTGCAAGGCTGTTCAGTGGTATTCAAGTTGGTAAGCAATTGGGGGTTTTCTGTTATTTGGACTTTATTTTTCTAGGTGTTTTGATTGAAAGTCATAAATTGGATGACTATGTCTTTTGTGGCCAAATTTGGTGTGATTTGGTTCAGTGGTTTTGTTGTTTACTCCATGGGAAAAACGCACATTACATTTATATATAGATAGATATTATATTATTATTTATATTTTTATATTATATTTTTATACTACATTCAAATAAATCAGAAGCAAATGAAACATTAAAAATCATGAGTAGAATGTCGTAGGCTTACGTAAAAATTCACATTTTGAATGTATTTCATATTGTCAATAGGTGTCTAATTGGTATAATTAATTCACACTTTGAAAATGTACACCATGGCCCATCTATCCATGGATTCATTTGCCTTTAATTGCTGTATTTCAATATTTCTATCAAATCAATGCAAAGTTTTGGTAAAGTAATCCGGAGTATAGCATTAGTCTGGCCTATTTTCAAGCAATATTCTCAAGCAACCAGAAACTACACTTATCCAGCATCTAACCATCTCTAAGGAGTTCGCTGTATTGTTGTTTCCATTCAATGTGTTGCATCCTATTTTAATTAAATGCATTACCATATATACTTGAGTATAAGCTGACTTGAATATAAGCCGAGGCACCTAATTTTACCACCAAAAAAAAACAAACCAAAAAAAACGGGAAAGCATTGACTCAAGTATAAGCCGAGGGTGGGAAATTTCAGAAATAAAAACAGATACCAATAAAATTACATTAATTGAGACATCAGTGGGTTAAATGTTTCTGAATATTTACATAAAGCTCTAATTTAAGATAAGATTGTCCAACTCTGATCAAATCATTCTTCTCATCTTCTTCAATGGAAATGTGCTTATGTGTCCTTTTAATAATAATAGAGTGAAATAATACATGTAATCATAATAATAAATAAATAAATACAGGAAAATAATACATGTAATAATAAATAGAGTAAAATAATAAATGCAATAATAATATCAGAGTGAAATAATAAATGTATTATTATTATTATTATTATTATTAATAATAATAATAAGAGAGTAAAATAAATATAATAGTAGCAATGATAATAGAGAAAAATAATAAATGTAATAATACCAATGATAATAGAGAAAAGTAATAAATGTAATAATACCAATAATAATAGAGAAAAGTAATAAATGTAATAATACCAATAATAATAGAGAAAAATAATAAATGTAATAATACAAAAATAATAGAGAAAAATAATAAATGTACCATATATTCTCGAGTATAAGCTGACCCAAATATAAGCCAACCAGGACCCTCACCCGAGTACAAGCCAAGGGGGGCTTTTTCAGTCTTTAAAAAAGGGCTGAAAACTAGGCTTATACTTGAGTATATACAGTAATTTTTTTAATCAACACCAAATATAAGCCAAACATTTTATGAAGTCCTTTGACATCATTGCACTTTTATAATGTATTTATTCCTTTTGTATTCAAATGGCTTTATGTATAGTGTATAAACATTAATAAATGACAATATGTGTGTGTATATATATATATATGGATGCATTGAAGATGCCTGGCTCTTGTGAGTCCAGACTTTGGAGATCTCTACATTTAGAGTCAAAGAGACCCAGCTTGGCATAAACAAGAAACACACACCATCCCAAAAAAAGAAAATCCCCCCTTTTTCGAGATGTTCAGGAGATAAAGCCAAGCCGTGTTGCCATAGAGACTCAATTCTGATCTTCCGCAGGATCCAGCAAATGGAAGGAAAAAAGACACTTCCTGCCCATTGGTGTTCATGGGTGGTCGGGATTTAAAATGAAATATACAGGCTGACAAATGCTTTTACAAAGGCCAGATTATAAACTGTAAACCTACTGTCAGCTGGGTAAAGGGGGAGAAATAGAAGAAGGAGAAGGGGAAGGAATGGGGTGGGGAAGGGGGAAGACCCCCGATACCATTTAGAGACTTAGCTCGGGTTTTCTCCACGCTCAAGGCTTCATCTTCCTGGCACAACGGAGCTTAGGGTTTACGGGCGGTTGTTTGGGCTCTCCTAAGCTCGGGATCAAGGGAGATCTCTCCATTCGGAAGCAAGGGACCTTTCCGTCATATTTGGAGCTGTGTTGCGATGCATTTAGAGTTGGAAACTGTGAAGACGACAAACAATATAAAATCACTAGCTTGGCCCGGCCACGCGTTGCTGTGGCTTTGTGGAATATCAGTGAATAGCCTTGCAGTCTCAAAGCCTGGCCGTTTTCTGGAGTAGCTGGAGCTTTTCATTGTATGAGCGTAGAGGCATGGATGAGGGGTTGTGCTGCCAAGTTTAGTGTTTCTGGGATGTGTAGTTTTGTTGTTTTGTCCTAGGCTGAAATTTCATTACCCTTTTATATATACAGTAGAGTCTCACTAATCCAAGCCTCGCTTATCCAAGCTTCTGGATAATCCAAGCCATTTTTGTAGTCAATGTTTTCAATATATCGTGATATTTTGGTGCTAAATTCGTAAATACAGTAATTACAAGATAACATGACTGCGTATTGAACTGCTTTTTCTGTCAAATTTGTTGTATAGCATGATGTTTTGGTGCTTAATTTGTGAAATCATAACCTAATTTGATGTGTAATAGGCTTTTCCTTAATCCTTCCTTATTATCCAAGATATTCGCTAATCCAAGCTTCTGCCGGCCCGTTTATGTTAGATAAGTGAGACTCTACTGTATATACTAGCTGTGCCCGGCCACGCATTGCTGTGGCGAAGTCTGGTGGTATGGGAAATAAAGTATTGAGGAATTGGTGGTAGTTAAGGCAAAGGGTAAAGGTTTTCCCCGGACATTAAGTCCATTATAAATGGGTTATATAGCTGTGTGGAAGGGCCTTGAGTCTACACTGCCATATAATCCAGTTAAAATCAGATAATCTGTATCTTGTAGGCGGTGTGGAAGAGGCCTAAATGAGACCTAACTCTGCTTGTCCCCTGGGCTGAGTGGGTTGCTAGGAGACCAAGTGGGCGGAGCTTAGCCTTCTAACTGGCAGCAATTGGATAAAAACAATATTCCTCTCCCTCTAATTAGGACTTAATTTTTCTTTTTTGTTGTTGTTGTATGAACGTAGAGGCATGGATGAGGGGTTGTGCTGCCAAGTTTAGTGTTTCTGAGATGTGTCATTTTGTTGTTTTGTCCTAGGCCGAAATTTCATTACCCTTATATATATATATAGATAGTGTTGGGAGACCACATGGACCATCCAGTCCATCCCCCTTCTGCCATGCAGGAAAAGCACCATCAAAACTCCCTGACAGATTGTCACCCAGTCTCTGTTTCAAAGCTTCCAAGGAAGGAGCTTTTTCCATACTCCAAGGCAGAGAGTTCCACTGATGAACAGCTCTTCTTACGATCAAGACATTCTTCCTCATGTCCAAGGGGAATCTCCTTTCCTGTGATTTATTTATTTACAGTATTTATATTCCACCCTTCTAACTCCAAAGAGGACTCAGGGCAGATCACAATGCACATATTCATGGCAAATATTCACTACCATTAGACATACGACATATATAGACAGACAAAGAGGCAATTTAATATTTTTCCAGCTTCCGGCTTCAGTACTAGTACTTCTATTACCGTTTGTAATATTGCCAGCAGACTCAACTACAACAACCGTCCACTTGTGACACCAAGTCCTTGATGGAGTACTTCCTCAATCTTATGCATTTTTAAGGTTTAAAAAAGGTTCTCCCCCATGATCTTATAGCACTTTAACTTCCACCATGTTTACAAGTCTTACTTAGTGCACTTTTGGCCAGTTCATTTGTATGATTCTATTGCTGTATTTTAACTTGTGTTTTATTAATGGTTGTCATTTTATTTATGTCTTTTTAAATTTTCATTTGCACGTTGTTCGGTACTTGATGTTATTGTACTTTTGTTCTGTATTTCTAAGCCGCCCCGAGTCCCCACGGGGAGATGGAGGCGGGGTACAAAATAAAATTATTATTATTATTATTATTATTATTATTATTATTATTATTACGCATGCTGCTGGAGTTTTTATGGTGACATAAATTAGTTAAATTAGCCTCCCCACATAAAGCAGTACTTAAATTTTCTATTCGACAGATGCAACTTCTTTTGAGAGGTTATGGGATCAAAGCCCAGGTCAGATTGAGCTCCCAACCATGAATAGCCTAGCTCGCTGTTGACCTAAGCAGCTCAAAAAGCAGTTGCATCTGTTGAATAGAAAATTCTAGGTACCGCTTTATGCGGGGAGGCTAATTTAACTAATTTACGACACCATTAAAAAATGCCAGCAGCATGCGGAAAGGAATGAGGAAGGACTACCATCAAGGACTCGGTGTCACAATTGGATGGTGAAGCGGCAGTTCCCCCTGTGGCCGGAATCGAACATATCCTCATGAAGCCGGAAGCTGGAAAATGTTAAATTGCTTCTGTGTCTGTCTATTTGTTGTATGTCTATGGCATTGAATGTTTGCCATGTATATGTGCATTGTAATCCGCCTTGAGTCCCCTTCAGGGTGAGAAAGAAGGGCGAATATAAATATAAATCAATAAATAAATATGTATGTATGCCTGTGTTCCTCTCTTGAGTAACTGTACGGAACCATGTCAGGCAAGTATAGGACGAAATGGCTTAACTTCTCCTCCTTCATCTATAATTATAGGCACTTGACGTGGTCTCTTGATGGCGTTTGTGGGAAGAACGGTTTCTTCCAAAATCCCCGCTTAATCCAAAAATAGCCTCCATCTCCCCAACTCTCTTCTCTCTTCCTGGTTGTGATCTCCTGGGATAGCTGGAAAAAGAATAGCTGCAGATACGAGATCCTAAAATAACACATGTTGTAATGGAAAGCAGATTTGAGCTCCAACGCACCAGAACACATCAAAAGATGAGGAGGGAGCAATGTCAGGAAGTCGTAGAAGATGACCGTAAGAACCCCATGTCCACAGGGATGCATTCTTGAACTTTGTGTGGATATGCGAAACCATGCATAATAGGGAAGACTATTGAAATGGCCTAAGAATACCATACAATGTCATTGGAGGGGCTAGAAAATGCTAGAGGACATGTTTCATTGGATGTGGATAAATGAAGATTTGGATACCGGTCCCATGATTGTCTCTGGATGGTTGGGTATGGAGCTTGGTTGGCTGATCCTTTGACCCAGCTCTAGTAGATAATCCATCATCAACAATATCATTTTCATCCATGAGGTTAGAGTGGTCACATTTGTGGACATGAGCTCCTGAACAACCCCAGTCTCCAAATGGATGGGTGATGATGATGATGATGATGATGATGATGATGATGATATACTATTTATATTCCACTCTATCTCCCAGTCCCATGGTTGTCTACGGATGTTTGGGTATAGAGCTTGGTCCGTCTGACCCTTTGACCCAGCTCTAGTAGATGTTCCATCATCAACTATATCATTTTCATCCATGAGCTTAGAATGGTCACATTTGTGGACATGAGCTCCTGAACAACCCCAGTCTCCAAATGGATGGGTGATGATGATGATGATGATGATGATGATGATGATGATGATGATATACTATTTATATTCCACTCTATCTCCCAGTCCCATGGTTGTCTACGGATGTTTGGGTATAGAGCTTGGTTGGCTGATCCTTTGACCCAGCTCTAGTAGATGTTCCATCGTCAACTATATCATTTTCATCCATGAGCTTAGAATGGTCACATTTGTGGACATGAGCTCCTGGACAACTCCAGTCTCCAAATGGATGAGTGATGATGATGATGATGATAATGATAATGTAATATTTATATTCCACTCTATCTCCCAGTCCCATGATTGTCTATGGATGGTTGGGTATAGAGCTTGGTCCGTCTGATCCTTTGACCCAGCTCTAGTAGATGTTCCATCATCAACGATATCATTTTCATCCATGAGCTTAGAATGGTCACATTTGTGGACATGAGCTCCTGGACAACCCGTCTCCAAATGGATGGGTGATGATGATGATGATGATGATGATGATGATGATGATGATGATAACAACAACTATTTATATTCCACTCTATCTTCCAGTCCCATGGATGTTTGGGTATAGATCTTGCTTGGTTGATCCTTTGACCCAACTCTAGTAGATGTTCCATCATCAACAATATCATTTTCATCCATGAACTTAGAATGGTCACATTTGTGGACATGAGCTCCTGGACAACTCCAGTCTCCAAATGGATGAGTGATGATGATGATAATAATGTACTTTTTATATTCCACTCTATCTCCCAGTCCCATGATTGTCTATGGATGGTTGGGTATAGAGCTTGGTTGGCTGATCCTTCGACCCAACTCTAGTAGATGTTCCATCATCAATGATATCATTTTCATCCATGAGCTTAGGATGGTCACATTTGTGGACATGAGCTCCTGGACAACCCCAGTCTCCAAATAGATGAGTGATGATGATGATGATAATAATGTACTGTTTATATTCCACTCTATCTCCCAGTCCCATGATTGTCTATGGATGGTTGGGTATAGAGCTTGGTCAGCTGATCCTTTGACCCAACTCTAGTAGATGTTCCATCATCAACGATTTCATTTTCATCCATGAGCTCGGTATGGTCACATTTGTGGACATGAGCTCCTGGACAACCCCTGTCCAAAAAGTAATCTCCAAGCCTCATCTTCAGAGCAAATGTATTGGGTCCCAACTCATTTGGTTGAATTACAAGCAGAGTTGTTTAATTCTTGGCTTGAATTAAATGGCAATAGTTGGTTGTGCAACTCTTTTTTGGCAAGATGTTTGTTGTTGTGAAACGTGTTGACGTTGACTCCGACTCACTGCAAGAGACGACTTGGATGAGTACCTGCCTCTCTTGATACTCGGGACCCCCCATTCCCAAGTGCAACTAGAGGTCAAGAGATTTCTTGCCGTGGTTTCTTCTGGCTTGACTCACTGGCAAGCTCTCCTTTCACATCTCATCATTCTCGTCTTTCTCATGTCTGGCTTCCTTTCATCTTGGAGATATCTGTCTATTTTAGCATGCCCTCAAGAGCAGCGAGGGATGTGTTTCCATTTGCACGTCTCTTGGGAGGCCTCAAAGAAAAGAAAATGGCCTGAGATTGAAACGAGGGGTCCGTCTACACGGCAGAATTAATGGAGTTTGGCTCCACTTGAGCTGACATGCTTCAATGCTATGGAATGCTATAGTTTTCGCAGGTCTGTCGCCCTTCTCTGGCCAAGAGTTCTGGTGCCACTCTAAACTATAAATCTCACAATTCCACAACACTGAATCATGGAAATTAAAGGGGTGTTAAACTGCATTAATTATATTGTGTAGATGCACCCACAGACACAAAACTAAAAATTCATTGCACAGTGTGATATCAACTAGAGTTGTCCATCAAATTCATTTCTCGTGTTTCCTTCAATTCTTTCATGCCTTTAGTTTCTTTGGTAAGGCCCCTCCCGGTATGAAAATCTGCTCAACACAAAAGCAAGTAGGAGTGGATCCTGGCTCCTGGCCTGCTTTTTAGCATCACAGAGTAAGAGGCGCTCGGCTGCAGGTACTGGCAGGCGCGGACGCTTTCTGGGCCTGTGCACACCACACACACATTCTCTTTCCAAGGAGAGTGCATTGTGGTGTGCAGGAGTGCCCATGCCTGCTATTGCCTGCAGCTGAGCACCTCTTACTCTAGAATAAGAGGCGCTCAGCTGCAGGCACTGGAAAGCACTCTGGGCCTGCACGCCACACACACATTCTCTTTCCAAGGAGAGTGCATTTGTGGTGTGCAGGAGTGCCCATGCCTGCTATTGCCTGCAGCTGAGCACCTCTTACTCTAGAGTAAGAGGCGCTCGGCTGCAGGCACTGAAAGGCGCTCTCAGCCTACCCACCACACACACATTCTCTTTCTAAGGAGAGTGCATTTGTGGTGTGCAGGAGTGCCCATGCCTGCTATTTCCTGCAGCTGAGCACCTCTTACTCTAGAGTAAGAGGCGCTTGGCTGCAGGCACTGAAAGGCGCTCTCAGCCTACCCACCACACACACATTCTCTTTCCAAGGAGAAAGTGCCTGCGCCTGCCAGTGCCTGCAGCCAAGTACCTCCTCTAGAGTAGAAATAGCGGATACGAAGAAACCTCCTTAAAGCACACACTGAGAAGGGGAGCATGGGTGGGAAGCCCACCCCCCATAATGGGCTGATAGAGGACTGATCTTTTGGCACCAAAGAGCAAAAACAGATATCTGCCTCCTGATTTTGGGAGGCTCCCAAAAAACAGGGCCCCCACCAAAAGTCAGGACACGAAATGGGTCAAGGTTTACCTTGAATGCACAACCCTAATATCAACCCTCATGATGCCAACCCTAGTGATTCCACTGCCCTTTAGGAGAATTCACACGTGAGTATTATCAAAGAAAATACCTTTTAAAAACCATGGTTGTTGTTGCAAAATATGTATTTAATCAGTTCACTGATAAATCTGAAAAGTGATTTATCGGACGGATTTTAGTAAGCCTTAAGCATGGCTATCTTGTTGGCAAAGCCTCTCAATATCTCAAAGATAATTCGGTCGCCGTGCTATTGAGAGACCGAGTTTGAATCCTGTTTCAGATATGGAGCTCGGCATTAAAAAACCATTTTCAGGGTGATTTATTTTAGACATTTTTTTAAAAGGCCCAAGCAATATATAGGCTTTATCTCGAAGCAGGACTTCCCAGTCCATAAATTTCCTAGCATGATTTGCAACTAAGCAAAAGAGGGGGAGAGAGAGACCCCATGGGTTTATGGCTAGCTTTAAAAAGCTGGAACGATGCTATTTCCTCCCTTTTAAACCTTGGAGCAAAAGAGATAAGGCCTGAGTGTTAACTTACAATACGGGAAAGAGAGAAAGAAAAACACATTGGCCAAAAAACCAAGATATTTCTTCCCATTCCAGAGAATCTTTCCCATTTTCACACATCACTTTCCTTCCATTTCCCACAGGCTTTCGGTGACATAGGGATTCCTGCAGAGAGATGTATGGGGCCGTAGGGGGGAAATTGCATCTTTCTCTCCAGCTTTAAATATATATACCTTGGAATTGCAGAGAAAATATAGGCCAGGGTTGGTTCAGTTGGGTTTTTAGTTCCATGTTTGGAAGTGAGATCCTAAGTAGGGTTGTGCACGGATTTTGTTTCCTCTGTTAAATTCGTTTCCTTTGGTAACTTTGGTACTTCAAACAGCCATAATACATTTCTCAAATCAATCAATCAATAAATTCAGAAAGATAGACAGCATGATAACGATCAAATGACATGAATATTAAATGATATGAATAATATCATGCGATATTATTAAATTATTATTATTAATTACGATTATCATCTCGGTACAAAAACCCACATGACACGAAAGCAAGCGGGGGCCGATCTCAGCTCCTCCTCCCATATTCAGCATCATAGTTGCATCTTTTTCATTTTCCTTTATTTTCCTGGTTCTTTTTATTTAGTGGGACTGACTGGGACGGTGGGTGGGGTATGAGCTCGTGTTTAGGGGCTTGGAGAAGGAGAGTCACCTTTTTACCTTCTTTTTCTCCTTCCCTTCCTATCCTTCAGGAAATAGTTCTAAAAAATAATGATGATGATGATGAATAGTAATCTCAGTAAACAAAAAGAGATGCCTATCTCTCCTCTAGAGTAGAAATTAGAAACAGTTTTAAGGAGGCAAAACCAGCAAGCAGGAGATTGCAGGCACTGAAAACAGGGGATTTTTAAGGTAGTCCAGGGAGGATAGCTCTACTAAGCGACAAGTTGTAGCTCTTCCTTCCCTGGGACTCCTTAAAATACCTCTTGGAAAGCTGACTGACTGGTGTGCTAGTACTGTTGAGAGAAAGCATAAACATCTGCCTCTCCTGTAGCTGAGCGCTTCTCCTCTAGAGTACAAAAACCACTTTAAGAACAAGAAGCTTCCTTAAAGCACATGCTCCTGTGTACAACAAAGTGCCTCTCCTCTAGAGTAGAAAATCACTTTAAGAACAAGAAGCTTCCTTAAAGCACATGCACCTGCTTACAACGAAGTGCCTCTCCTCTAGAGTAGAAAATCGCTTTAAGAACAAGCTTCCTTAAAGCACATGCACCTGCGTACAACGAAGTGCCTCTCCTCTAGAGTAGAAAATCGCTTTAAGAACAAGCTTCCTTAAAGCACATGCACCTGCGTACAACAAAGTGCCTCTCCTCTAGAGTAGAAAATCGCTTTAAGAACAAGAAGCTTCCTTAAAGCGCACGTGCCTGCCTGCAGCCGAGTACCTCTCCTCTAGAGCAAAAAACACTTTACAAACAAGAAGCCTCCTTAAAGTGCATGTGCCTGCCTGCAGCCGAGTGCCTCTCCTCTAGAGTAGAAACAAACAGCTTAATGCCTAAAATGACGGGAAGAGGAGCCTGGGAAGCCCCCCCCCCCCAATAATGGGATGATAGAAAACAGATCTTTTGGCACCCCCAGAGAGAAAGATATCTGCCCTCTCGTATTCAGGAGGCTCTCAAAAAACGACTTGGGACCCCTATCGAAAGCCAAGACACAAAAAAGCTTGTGGTTTACCCAGATTGCACAACTCTAATCCTAAGGCAATGTATGTCAACTTGAAATCCTCTCCATGTGTTGGACTCAGAACCTAGAAATCTTCCCTTTTATAGACTACAACTACCAGAATCCCCTAGACAAGATGGGCATTATGTTATGCAAAAAAGGGAACATTTCCAAGCTCTGGTCAGACCACAATTCTCATCATCTACAGCCAGCATGGTCACGTTCTCTGAAACTTGAGAAACTTGGAGAAGAATTGACTTCTTTGGGTGATCAATGAATATAATAATTTCTGGATAAAAGAGTTAAGCTTTTTAGGGGACTGACAACAACGTTTGTTTCTAATCCGGCCTCCGCGTTACCAAAAACCTGGCAACCGGCTTCATTTTTGGCTGATGCCATCATCCCTGGTGCTGACTAACAACCGCTTGGGCACGCTCTGGATTCCAAGTGGATGACTCTGCCCCGAAGGCTTCCATCAGCTGTAGTTGATTTTTGCCTCTTTGGTCCCAATGCGAGCCCGCTTTGCCATTTTGCGAGAGTTGCACGATCATCGCTCCAGCTCGGCGCCCTGACTTGTTCCAGGCTTTCAAGGGAGCAAATGCACTTTCCAAAACACAGATTAGGTTTCGGCCCGTCATGCGAAAGAGCCGAAAAGGATGCTTTTAGCGGCGGTGCTGTGTAATGTAACCCAAGGAGGTTGAAGGCTGCCATGTTCCTTGCTAATTTGTACATCTCGTGCGCTGCTTGGAACCACTCAAAGGCTGCCTGGGAGGTGACATTTGCTCGGGATTTGCCCCAGTTTCAGCCAAAGGGAACCGAGAAAAGCAAAGGACGAGATATCCAGCTGCAGGAGAGAGAAAGGGAAACAAGATCCCTCTTGGAAATCTCAGCTTTTTCCTGTCCTTTGTAAGAAAAATAAATTTTATTTGTTGTTTGTACGAGGGTTCGTAACTCCTCAACAGATGGCAGGTCCTGGCTTGTTCAGTAGATTCTCCTCTACAGTTACTTCCATTTGGTGGGAAGCCTTAGCATTGAACGGTTGTGTTGTTAAAGTGCGAAGTATGGAACCCTATGCAGACGGGGAAGCCTTAGCATTGAACGGTTGTGTTGTTAAAGTGCGAAGTATGGAACCCTATGCAGACGGGGAAGCCTTAGCATTGAACGGTTGTGTTGTTAAAGTGCGAAGTATGGAACCCTATGCAGACGGGGAAGCCTAAGCATTGAACGGTTGTGTTGTTAAAGTGCGAAGTATGGAACCCTGCGCAGACGGGGAAGCCTTAGCATTGAACAGTTGTGTTGTTAAAGTGCGAAGTATGGAACCCTGCGCAGACGGGGAAGCCTTAGCATTGAACAGTTGTGTTGTTAAAGTGCGAAGTATGGAACCCTGCGCAGATGGTTGGTCAATGCAACTTAAGCAATGTGCAGTCATTGAATTCTTGACCGCAGAAGGTGTCACCCCAAAGGAGATTCCTCAGAAAATGCGAGCTGTTTATGGTGATTGTGTTGATGTGAGTACTGCACGTCATTGGGCGAGTAAGTTTAAAGATGTTGAGGTGGGAACATCTGACTTGCGCAACAAACAAAGAGTTGGACGTCCTGTGACAGCAACCACCGAGTTTCACAAGCAAAATGTTGACAGATTGATTCAGAACCATCGTTGTATCACTCAGAGAAATTTCAAGCATCATCAGCATTTCACAAGAACGTGTGGGTCACATTATTGCTTTGCTTGGCTCTCGGAAGATCTGTGCACAATGGGTCCTGTGAGACGCCGGTTGCGAAAACAGAGTGTCAAGTTCTTCCGTGACGGCTTCAGAAAACATGTTCATCGTTGGCAGGAATGTATCCAATTGTCTGGTGATTATATGGAAAAGTGAATAGTGGTTGTTAAAGAGCACATTCTAAGGATTATTTCTGCATTTGATTTATTAAAATATTGCCATTCAAACCCAAGTAACGAAGGTGGAGGCATTACTTTTCATTCAACCCCCTCCCTACAGAGAAGAAGATGATGCTTCTGGGAAGCGAAGGGCGTGAGAAAAGGTTAGTAGTGTCTTGGTTCCTAAGACCATTGGAAATATGTGTTTCCCGATGGTCTTGGGCGACCCCTGTGAAAGGGTCGTTTGACCCCACAGGTTGAGAACCGCTGCTCTATTGACATATCTTTGGTTTGAAAACATTTCAACAGAAATTCCAACATTTTGTGAAACAATCAATCAAAGAAAATGGTTACAACAACAAGATGTTGTGTGTCCTTCATGATGGTATGATAGCCACTAGACATGTCCAAAAAATCGTTTTGAATCGTATATCAGAATTATTTCGGATTGTTCTCGCTTTTTGATACGCATTCTGAGACATTGTCTCACAGCGCAACCGGCAATGTAATTCGAACCATTGTTGGCCCATTCTCTAATTGTCTCTTAATGTTTCGTTAATTTTTTTCCCCCAAAATTTTTTTTAATGTATTTTAAAAAATATTTTTTAATTTTTTTTGTTTCTGCAACTTACCTAGAATGGAAGCTTAGTGCAGCATAACATGGCTGCTGCTCCCCGGCCAATCAGAAGCTTCCACGATGGACACAAAGGTGGGGGCTAGGGTTGATGAGGATAGCTCAAGAAATGAGGGCGGGAGAGCCCTGTAAAAGCCCCCAACCCCATGTTGTTATTATTATTATTTTTTGGCGATTGCACATGCGTGTCCGCCATTTTAGAAACATTTAGAATCATTACGAATTTTCAGAAATATCTGAAATTTTTGGGTGAAAAACTCGGAAATACTTTCTATATCGAAGCGCCAGCGCCCCCTACTTTAGAAACGAGAATTGAAACATTTTTTTTCATTGATCGGACATGCCTAGTAGACACCCATGTTCGAGTCCACCATACTAGAAAACAGAAGGCCATTCAGGAAAAATCCTGGAAAAATTACTTTCACCATCCAAAATGCCTTGACGAGACGCTGTAATAAAAATTTCTGATCCGGAGTATTGCATTTTTCAATCCTTAAGTCGGTGCCCACAACCATGACCACTGGAAATCTGGAAGGGAAGCCCTGGCAGATGCCACCAGCTAGTCCATCAATGCTGGACGTCGGAACAGATTTCAAGGTTTAAGTTCAAGAAGCCAGAAAAATTTGGGGGAGGATAAGAGAAGTAATAGGATAGATCCTATTCAGAGGAGGGGAGGGGGGCATTGGGCAGCATCTCGGGAGAGATGACTTTCCCAGCAAGGCTGTTGGACGCTTTCCGAACGGGAAGGGTAATCAAGGAAGGCAGTCCGTGGCAAATTACAGGATCAACCGAGAATGATTTCAGAAGCAGCCTTGCATGGAAAGATGCAGATGAGCTCATGAGTAATTTTCATCTCTCCTTTCGATGATTATGGGAGGTATGGGTTGCGGATTTCACGGGCCGGCATGACACCATCTCCCCTCCCCTCCCTGTTGCCACCACCCAACACAACACCGGTTTATGCACACAGTGCCGTCAGTGTTTTGTGGTCCTTTGCAGGCCGACGTCCAAACAGCCGGGGAGCCCAAGGAGACGCTTCTTGCCTTGTAGCTTTGCCCAGGCTGCCCACCGCTTGACCTCTTGGCCCTCAATGACTCACATTGGAATCGCCTCTGTCCTCTATAAGATCTCATTTGGTTTCAGGTTGGGCAGCTTGTAGCTGAAGGAAACCCAAAGCCTTTGGACTCCCCAAATTTAAACCAGATCTAAATGCCCTCTTTGCACATTGTGGAAACTTTGTCTGATCAGTATTGGTTGGGATGTAGATGGGAGACTCGACTATGGAAATGCCATAAACTCTATTTCAGAGGAAGGAAATGGCAAAAGCACCCAGGAGTATGCCTTGCCCTTGGAATTCATGGGGTTCTCCTAAGTCAACAGGCAATTTGGAGGAACACAAACACACAAACAAGCCTTTCAGTCCCTTGTAAAAACTGGGAAAACAAGAGTGAAGGAGGCGGCAAGTCTGGAAAGAATATGGTTTGGATTGAATCTCAATCTGAGTTGTCCTTGTCTAGGAAAACCCTATGAAAATACCTGGGCGTGACATCAATCTGAGTTGTCCTTATGAAGGAAAACCTTATGAAACTCATGGGGTCTCCATAAATCCACTCATGACTTGAAGGCCCATGAATACAAAATACCTGGATAGGACCTCAATCTGAGTTGTCCTTGCCTAGGAAAACCCTATGAAATCCATGGGGTCTCCATAAGTCCACTGGTGTTTTAATGGCATATACATACAAAATACCTGGGTGTGACGTCAATCTGAGTTGTCCTTGTCTAGGAAAACCCTGTGAGATTCATGGGGGGTCATCATATGTCCACTAATGACTTGAAGGCACATACATACAAAATGCCTGGATGTGACATCAACCTGGGTTGTCCTTTTCTAGAAAAACCCTATGAGATTAATGGGGTCACCGTAAATCCACTGGAGCTTTGATGGCACATACATACAAAATTCGTGGATGGGACCTCAATCTGAGTTGTCCTTGCCTAGGAAAACCCTATGAAATCCATGAGGTCACCATGAGTCCACTGGTGGTTTGATGGCACATAAATACATCCTTGCCTAGGAAAACCCTATGAGATTCTTGGGGCCACCATAAGTCCACTGGTGGTTTGATGGCACAAACATACATCCTTGCCTAGGAAAATCCTATGAAATTCACGGGGTCACCATAAGTCCACTGATGACTTGAAGGCACACATACACCTAGTATTCAATAATTTATAATAGTGCCTTTAGCAAGTTCTTCCCTCCTGTTCAAAGACCGGCCTTGGAAAGAATCTCGTTTCCTCATTTGTGGGGTTGTTGGGCTTTATTTGGGGGGCAAAAACAAGACGCCGAAAAAGTCCTCTGGCTTGGCTGAAATGTGAGCAGGGGTTTTAATCAAACTCAGGTCCAAGTTTGGGGGCGAAGCCACAGATACGGCTCTTGCAAATCAAAGCGCGCCATGAAATCCAAGCAGGACTTGAAGCGGAGCAGAAACCCCGACAACGCTTGGCGACGATGGGGAAACTGAGCCCCATAACCGGGCCCTGTGATGGCCAACTTGGAGGGGAGCTCTTTTTCACACACCGGTGTTGCTCACTGGACCATGAACTGTATTAGTTTACCCCCCACCCCCCAAAAAAGAAAAGAAAAAAACCAAGACCAGACAGAGTCCAGGCAAAAGCCTGTCTGTTCCTTCTCCCTGATGCAGGAAAGCCATATAATTCTGCTAATTCTCTCTCCCTGAGACACACACACATATACACACACACACTTTGAAAAGTTTACTCTGCCAGGAGGGTAGTATTACCCATCCCCGATGAATGTGGATTTTTGTCGAAGGCATTTATTGTGATTTGCATCAGGACGCGGCAAGGGGAGAAGCCTGGACTACAAAACCCTCCTGGTGTCCAGAGAAGGCCTCTTTTGCTTCGTTCTCTCTCTTCTTTTCTTCCACATGTTGTCATTTCACTCAACCTTCCCGTTGGGTCTTCAACACTCCATTTAGGCCGCTCGCTTAGTATAAACTCAGCCGCCGATGGTCTCCTCGCCTTGACCACCCACCAAAGCAGGCTGTCTAAACAGCATCTGTCTAAGTCGGGCGGGTTTAAAAAATGGACTCGGTCCAGGTTTTGCTGGAGAAGGAAAGCTTTTGCGTAGGGAAGAGGAGGAGAAAAAAGGAAGGGGAGAAGGAGAGACAGATGCACATCTTCAAGGCGAGGAGAGCAATGGACTTCTCCAGGGAAATGCAACAGGGTTTGTCAAGAGCATCTCAGCAAAGGCCTCTTTGTCTTTCCCTCTTGACATTCCCTTTTCAGGTTACATGTAGAAATAATGCAATTTGACATTAGCTGAGCTGCCAAGGCTCAGTGTTATGGGATCCTGAGAACTCTACTTTTACGAGGCCTTTTGGCTTCTTGATACCTCAAGGAATTATTATTATTATTATTATTATTATTATTATTATTATTATTATTATTATTATTATTATATGACACAGCAAACAAGATAGATATGCTGGATTTCGTATCACAAAATCACAAGTCAAACACTTCCCAAGTGTCTAGGACTGTGTGATGTATTTTCAGATGATGCGCGCAGATCCCAGTCAGGTGGCCTTTTATAATTATTATTATTATTTGAAACACAACAAGATGAGTCCACAGCAGACACTCTGCTGGCTGTTGTACTGGATCACACGTCGGAATCTTCCCAAATGTCTAGGACTGTGTGATGTATTATTATTATTATTATTATTATTATTATTATTATTATTATTATTATTATTATTGGGTTGTTGTGTGTTTTCCAGGCTGTATGGTACCTCACAACCTCTGAGGATGCCTACCATAGATGTGGATGAAACGTCAGGAGAGAATACTTCCGGAACATGGCCAGACCGCCTGGAAAACACACAACAACCCTGTGATTCCAGCCATTAAAGACTTCAACAACACATTATTATTATTATCTTTATTGATACTCTAGAGGAGGCCTGGTCCTGCATGCCACATACACTATCTTTCCAAGGAGAGTGTGTGTGAGGTTTAAAGACCCAGACACCTACCATTACTGCAATCGAGCGCTTCCTCTAGGATAAGGCTTTTTTACTCTAGAAGAGGCGCTCGGCTGTAGGCAGGCACACTGTTTTCTGGTCCTTCATGCCACACACAATATCTTTCCAAGGAGAGTGTGTGTGAGGCGTGCAGGCCCAGAAAGCGCAGGAACCTACCAGGACCTGCAGTCAAGCGCCTTTTCTAGAATAAGAATTTCCTACTCTAGAGGAGGCACTCAGCTGTAGGCAGGCACGCTGCTTTCTGATCCTTCATGCCACACACAATATATTTCCAAGGAGAGTGTGTGTGAGGCTTGCAGGCCCAGAAAATGCAGGCACCTGCCAGTACCTGCAGTCGAGCACCTCCTCTAGAATAAGAATTTCTTACTCTAGAGGGGGCGCTCAGCTGTAGGCAGGCACACTGTTTTCTGGTCCTTCATGCCACACACAATATCTTTCCAAGGAGAGTGTGTGTGAGGCGTGCAGGCCCAGAAAGCGCAGGAACCTACCAGGACCTGCAGTCAAGCGCCTTTTCTAGAATAAGAATTTCCTACTCTAGAGGAGGCACTCAGCTGTAGGCAGGCACGCTGCTTTCTGATCCTTCATGCCACACACAATATATTTCCAAGGAGAGTGTGTGTGAGGCTTGCAGGCCCAGAAAATGCAGGCACCTGCCAGTACCTGCAGTCGAGCACCTCCTCTAGAATAAGAATTTCTTACTCTAGAGGGGGCGCTCGGCTGTAGGCAGGCACACTGTTTTCTGATCCTGCATGCCACACACACTATCTTTCCCAGGAGAGTGCATGTGAGGCATGCAGGCTCAGAAAGCACTGGCACCTACCAGTACCTGCAGTCGAGCGTCTCCTCTAGAATAAGAATTTCTTACTCTAGAGGAGGCGCTCGGCTGTAGGCAGGCACGCTGCTTTCTGGACCTTCATGCCACACACAATATATTTCCAAGGAGAGTGTGTGTAAGAAGTCCAGGCCCAGAAAGTGTGGGCACCTACCAGTACTTGTAGTTGAGCGCCTCCTCTAGAATAAGAATGCGGGAAGAGGAACCTGGGAAGGCATCTCCGCACATAATATAAAAAAGTTATCTGCCCTCCAGATTCTGGAAGACTCCCAAAAAATAGATCGGGGCCCTCACCGAAAGCGGGATAACAAAACATGTCAAGGTTTATCCCGAATGCACAACCCTAGAGTAGATACACCTCTTGAGTTATGCACTTGTGATTGTGATGCCTGCATGTTCCCTATGGAGTCTGAAGTTTGAGGGAGGAAAGGCACCAAGGGGGTGGAAGGAGAGACAGATGCACATCTTTGAGGAGAGCAATGAACTTCTCCTGGGAAAGAAGAGCCTTGCAAGGCAACTGCGCTTGTCAGGAGAATCTCAGCAAAGGCCTCTTTGTCTTTCCCTCTTGACATTCCCTTTTCAGGTTAATTCGTTTTGCCAACCCTCGAGAAAGACGAGCCCACGTTTCCCCCCACCCACCGTTGAAAATCTTGGCGTCAATTATGGGCTCGCCTGGTGATTAAGCATTATTAGCAACTCGCTGTCCATTTTAAGCCTAATCCCAAATGCATTTACCCGGCCAGGTTGATTTTCCACGACTCCTGGGCTTAAAGTATTGGCAGGCTCATTACCTCCGAGGGGCCGAGTGTCACTCACAAGAGTGTGCCTGATGGAAGGGATTGTCTCTTGAGGGCGGGCTGACGCTTCCTGCATTCTTCTCCTCCACTTAGGTCATGGGGAGGCATTTCTGACAGATTAAGGGGGATTAAGCATTGGAAGCATCCGGGCGTTTCCCCCCAAGGCTGCAGTTCAACCGCTGGAGCAAAAAAGACAGAAATGCAGAACGTCTTCACGTGAGCCAAAGGAAGGGGAAACCTTGTTGTGGTCCAACTGGGAACCCACGTCTTGGAACATTTCATGATCCAAGCGGTGACATTGAGAAAGTCATTCCATTTGAACTTCTGTTTTGTTCAGTATGAACATCCATATTCCATATTACGATCTCAATGGTCAGAATTCGGTATCATTTGTTCAAATGTACAACCTGGGGCGTATCTACATTGTAGAATTAATCCAGTTTGACAATAACTTAACTGCCAAGGACCACTGCTTTCTGGTCCTCCATGCCACACACACTATCTTAACAAGAAGAGTGTGTGTGTGGTCTGCAGGCCCAGAAAGTACGGGAGCCTGCCAGTACCTGCAGCCAAACACCTCTCCTAGAGTAAGAATTTCTTGCTCTAGAGGAGGTGCTCAGCTATAGGCAGCCGTGCTGTTTTCTGGTCCTACATGTCACACACAAGGAGATTGCGTGTGTGGCGTGCAGGTCCAGAAAGCATGGGCGCCTGCCAGTATCTGCAGCCAAGCGCCTCTTCTAGAGTAAGAATTTCGTACTCTAGAGGAGGCGCTCAGCTATAGGCAGGCGTGCTGTTTTCTGGTCCTGCATGCCACACACAATATCTTTCCAAGGAGAGTGTGTGTGTTGCGTACAGGTCTAGAAAGCATGGGCACCTGCCAGGACCTGCAGCCAAGCGCCTCTTCTAGAGTAAGAATTTCTTGCTCTAGAAGAGATGCCCAGCTGTAGGTAGGTGTGCTGTTTTCTGGTCCTGCATGCCACACACAATGTCTTTCCAAGGAGAGTGCATGTGTGATGTGCAGGTCCAGAAAGCATGGGCGCCTGCCAGTACCTGCAGCCAAGCGCCTCTTCTAGAGTAAGAATTTCTTGCTCTAGAGGAGGTGCTCAGCTATAGGCAGGCGTGCTGTTTTCTGGTCCTACATGACACACACCATATCTTTCCAAGGAGAGTGCATGTGTGGAGTACAGGTCCAGAAAGCACGGGCACCTGCCAAGGCCTGCAGTCGAGCGCCTCCTCTAGAGTAGAAAGAAACAGCAGGTAAAAAGAAGCTTCCTTAAAGTGTGCGGGAAAGGGTGCTTGGGAAGGCCTCCCCCCCATATATTGGGCTGCTAGAAAGCAGATATCTGCCCTCCCCATTCCAGAAGGCTCCCTAAAATCAGATCAGGGCCCCCACCGAAAGCGGGAACACGAAACAGCTCAAGGTTTATCCCAAATGCACAACCCTAATGTAGATGTAACTTTTGAGTTATGCACTTGTGACTATTGTGTATGCATGGACGTTGCCTATGTAGTTACAAGTTTGAGGGAGGAAAGCTACCAAAGGTTTGGATTTTTTCATGACGTATTTACTGTCTCAATCTACCTGCATGGCTAAAGTTCGATCCTGATTTACTTCTAACGGGGTCAGAACGTCTTCCCTCCCACCAGAATATTTACAAAGGAAGGCAATCTTTCCTGGACCAGGTTGCCTTGAAAAAAAGATCTCTTGCCTTCTCCATACATGACAGGGGCTTTCCTACTAATTAGGCCAACCGGAGCAGAAATTATTACCAGGTTGCCAGAAAAATATAACTATACGTCAAGGACTACAAGGCTTCGTCCTCAGTGAGATAAGCCGGTGAAGAGACAGGATATTAAATGATCTCTGTGCCCAGGGAAGATCTTGAGGGCCATCCATTTTACAAGGTTCAAAAGTCGCTAATTGGGTTATTCTGTCATGGGGTCTTATCTGCTCTCATTAGGTCTCATTAGGACCCCGTGCAAAACTCCCAGGCCGGGTCTGAACCGGGTCCCATCCCAGCAAAGTCTCCATCGGCCTACAATCGGCATGATCCATTCATTCCTCTTCCGTCTGGGCCTTGCTTCGGGCTTGATAAACGGCGGCATTCTCTGCACCGACCGGCCGGAGACTCCACTTTTAATTAGCTCCAGATGTGGCCTAATTGGGTTGTCTCCGCAATGATCCATTGTCACTGCCGCCAATGCCACCCTGGGCGGCTCTCCGAGCAAGGAGACCGAAAGGTTAGCTTCACGCTCCAAATGTCCGGTCTGGGTTTTAGTCTGAACTTCACACACCCTACCTGCAACAAACATTTCTTTTACAATGTAAAATTTATTTATTTATTTACAGCATTTATATTCCGCCCTTCTTTCTCACCCCGAAGGGGACTCAGGGCGGATCACATTATATACATATAGGGCAAACATTCAATGCCCATATACACATAGAACTGAGACAGTGACAGATGCAGAGGCAATTTAACCTTCTCCTGAGGGGATGTTCGATTCTGGCCAAAGGCAGTTCCTATGTTTTTGGAGACCTAAAGGTTAGTTTCCAGCTCCAATGTCCATTCCGGATTTTAATCCGAACTTGACACATTCTACCTGCAAGAAACTTTTTTACAATGTAAAAGGCAGTTCCTGTGTTTTTGGAGACCTAAAGGTTAGCTTCCAGCTCCAATGTCCATTCCGGATTTTAATCCGAACTTGACACATTCTACCTGCAAGAAACTTTTTTACAATGTAAAAGGCAGTTCCTGTGTTTTTGGAGACCTAAAGGTTAGCTTCCAGCTCCAATGTCCATTCCGGATTTTAATCCGAACTTGATACATTCTACCTGCAACAAACTTTTTTACAATGTGAAAGGCAGTTCCTGTGTTTTTGGAGACCTAAAGGTTAGCTTCCAGCTCCAATGTCCATTCCGGATTTTAATCCGAACTTGACACATTCTACCTGCAAGAAACTTTTTTACAATGTAAAAGGCAGTTCCTGTGTTTTTGGAGACCTAAAGGTTAGCTTCCAGCTCCAATGTCCATTCCGGATTTTAGTCCGAACTTGATACATTCTACCTGCAACAAACTTTTTTACAATGTGAAAGGCAGTTCCTGTGTTTTTGGAGACCTAAAGGTTAGTTTCCAGCTCTAATGTCAGTTCCAGATTTTAGTCTGAACTTGACACGCTCTACCTGCAACATACACTTTTGGAGACCTAAAGGTTGGCTTTGGGCTCCAAATGTCCGTTCTGGGTTTTGATCCGAACTTGGCACATTCTATCTGCAACAATGTTTTTTTTACAATGTAAAAGGTGTTCCTGTGTTTTTGGAGACCGAAAGGTTAGCTTTGAGCTCCAAATGTCAGTTCCGGGTTTTAGTCTGAACTTGACAGACTCTACCTGCAACATACACTTTTTTACAATGTAAAAGACAGTTCCTTTGAGTACAGCACAATAAAAATATAAGCATAATAGAATACACAGATTAAGAAAAACAACCACAGTATACATTCCAGTTCATATGGCATCATATCGAGACCTATATTGCACTCTACTCCAGTCCATAACATATGATACTCCTGTCCATCTTGATTAGTTTTCAAATCCAGTTCAAGGCAGACAATGTGGATTAATATCTAGTTTGATAATCTGGATTATACGACAGTGTCGAAGGAGTTGGAGAAGGACTATCCATCCATCCGGTCCTGCGAAGCTGCTGGAGACAAGAGAAGCTGAAAGCGTTAAGTGCGTGCATCGGTGCGCATGTGTTTCTGATTAAAGTGCACAAGGCCGACAACAGATCAGGGTATTAGGGATAATTGACCTCTAGACGGAGGCGACAATCACAGGAGCTTAGTTTTCCAGCAGACCTCACAACCTCTCAGGATGCCTGCCATAGATGTGGGCGAAACGTCAGGAGAGAATGCTTCTAGAACATGGCCAGGCAGCCCAGATTTTGCACAACAACCTAGTGATTCCAGCCATGAAAGCCTTTGACAACACATAACAACAACAACAACAACAACAACAACAACAACAACAACAACAGCAACACTTGGGAAGTATTCGACTTGTGATTTTGTGATTCGTATTTTGTGATACGAAATCCAGCATATCTATCTTGTTTGCTGTGTCATCATAAAATAATAATAATAATAATAATAACAACAACAACAACAACAACACTTGGGAAGTGTTCGACTTGTGATTTTGTGATACGAAATCCAGCATCTCTATCTTGTTTGCTGTGTCATAAAATAATAATAATAATAATAATAATAATAATAATAATAATAATAATAATAATAACTTTGTTTATATACCGCTCCATCTCCTCGAGAGGACTCTGGGCAATTTCCGACATGAACGTTAAAAAAACATTCGATTGTCAAAAAAAAATATCCATGCAACAAAGTTAAACATAGTAAACATAACAAACAACATTATAAGACAGAACCAAAACAATTCTATTAAAAATAGACATAAAATTACAAATCCAAATCAATATGCTCCATCAAGGATTCACGTTGCATTCTTATTATTATTATTATTATTATTATTATTATTATTATTATTATTATTATTATTATTTATTGAAATTTCAAATACTAGATACAGTGAAAGTGTGAGAACATTTTTTTATGGTGGGTGAAAAGGTAGAATAGATCAAGAATAAGAAAGAAAAAGAAATACCCACACCCATAGTTCACCCTAATCCCAAAAAGAAAAGTAAAAAATAAGGTAGAAAAAATAATAATTAAAAAAATAAATAAAAATAAAAAATCCTTGACTTCCGTTCTTCCTCCTTGTGCCCTTAATGGTTTGGGTATGAATCCATAACCCCATATAGTTCGGTAAAAATTACCCTATATTATTGTTACAAGTTTTTTTCCTCCCTTTTTAACACTCTTGTTATATTTCTAAAATCTTTTATTAACTCACTTTTATATAATCTTTACAAATTGACCAGTCAGTCATTTTTATACCTTTACCATTACTCTGTTTTAGTTTTAAAAAAGTTAGTTTGTCCATATTCTTTACAGTAGAGTCTCACTTATCCAACATAAACGGGCTGGCAGAATGTTGGATAAGCGAATATGTTGGATAATAAGGAGAGATTAAGGAAAAGCCTATTAAACATCAAATTAGGTTATGATTTTACAAATTAAGCACCAAAACATCATGTTAGACAACAAATTTGACAGAAAAAGTAGTTCAATACACAGTAATGCTATGTAGTAATTACTGTATTTACGAATTTAGCACCAAAATATCATGATGTATTGAAAACATCGACTACAAAAATGCGTTGGATAATCCAGAATGTTGGATAAGCGAGTGTTGCATAAGTGAGACTCTACTGTATTTCCAAAATTTTGTCCAAATCAATATGCTTCATCAAGGATTCACATTGCATTCTTACAGTCGCGGCAACAAATATGAACGCATGCTCAAAGAAATTAAAGTAAGGGAAAATTAAGATCCTTGACATTCTATACATGCTCAGAAGTATTTCCATCTCATTGAGTTGAAACAGCAATCCAGACATGCTCAGAGGCACTTGCATGGCCTTAGAAACACTCTCGTTGTTGTATTATGTATCCTTTTTGGCACATAAATATAACCACAGTGAACACAGTGCCATATAATCCAGATTATCAAAGCAGAGAATCCACATTTATCTGCTTAGAACTGGATTGTATGAGTCTACACTGTGCATATCACCCATTTCAAAGCAGATGGTCAAACTGATATTTTGAAATACTCTTTCCAAATTGCAATAATTCCCTTTTTTTTTTCCTGCTTCAGCAGAGGGAGAAAATGGCATGTCTATTGCCACCCTCCGGAGAGTTTTGGAAAGTGTTTTCTCTCTAAGCTGCCAAGAAAAAGCTATCATCAAAACTGCGTTGTGTTATTCTTGGCGGCTGGAGACAGGAGGGAACTGGCGGAGCATGCTTCTTGTACTCACTGACCAAGATTATACAAGATCTGACACATTTCCAGCTTATTTTCCAGGTGCTGCAAAGTGCACGGCAACGGAAACCGAGCCAAAATGGAGCTACATCCTTCCAGGTTCAATTTATCATACAGAATCCCCATTAAGATATCTTACTAAGACGCTAGAAGCAATGCAGTTCGTGTTAATGTGGGATTTGTGTATTGGTAGTGTTTAAATAAAATTTGTGTCTTGTCTGTATTGCATACTGATTGCATCATCCAGAGTGTACTATAGTCTGGAAAGAGTTAATTGCTAAGAAGCTGTGATGACCTTGATGTGTGGCTGGAACCAGGGAGTATCCAGACACAAGTGTGTGTGCATTGCTGATTGCATCAGTTCTGTTGTGAGTTGTGTCGAGTGCTGTCTGCTGAGAAGTCAAATGTTATGTCCATTGTCTTCAAGTCTGTTTGCCTTTATTACTGCTTACAGTAAAACTTGTACAGTAGAGTCTCACTTATCCAACGTTCTGGATTATCCAACGCATTTTTGTAGTCAATGTTTTCAATGTATTGTGATATTTTGGTGCTAAATTCATAAATACAGTAATTACTACATAGCATTAATGTGTAATGAACTACTTTTTCTGTCAAAGTTGTTGTATAACATGATGTTTTGGTGCTTAATTTGTAAAATCATAACCTATTTTGATGTTTAATAGGCTTTTCTTAATCTCTCATTATTATCCAACATATTCGCTTATCCAACGTTCTGCCGTCCCATTTATGTTGGATAAGTGAGACTCTACTGTATATAGTTTTACCATCGTCTCTGATGTCTCTTCGTGCTGCGTTCCTGTATACAGTAAGATACAGTATTTACTACAAATACAGTAATTACTACATAACATTGCTGTGTATTGAATAATAATAATAATTTTATTCTTATACCCCGCCCCATCTCCCCGAAGGGACTCGGGGCGGCTTACATGGGGCCAAGCCCAGTCATCGAGAATATAAAAACAGCCAATAAAACAGATCAAACAACAATAAAAACAAGTCATAAAAAAATCACATACAAAAACATAATGATAAAATCTTGGATAAAAAACTAGGGAAACTGGGCCAAAAGTGCTAGTTATGTCGATTGTATGTATGTTATGTATTGAACTGCTTTTTCTGCCAAAGTTGTTGTAAGCCATGATGTTTTGGTGCTTAATTTGTACAATCATAACGTAATTTGATGTTTAATAGGCTTTTCCTTAATCCCTCCTTATTATCCAACATATTCGCTTATCCAACATTCTGCCGGCCCGTTTATGTTGGATAAGTGAGACTCTAATCAAAAACAAACATCAAATTAAAAACCTCATTGTTTTTAATTTGATGTTTTAATTTTGTGTTGTGTTTTTTAACCTATTGTGTATATTTTTATTGGTTTTTGTTTTTGTCCTTTGATGATTTATATTTTATCATGGCTTGTATTTTGGTTTTGCTGTAAGTCGCCCCGAGTCCCCTTCGGGGGAGATGGAGGCGGGATATAAATAAACTTATTATTATTATTGACACAACGACGTTGTATGACACAGCAAACAAGATAGATATGCTGGATTTCGTTTCACAAAACCCCAAGTCGAACACTTCCCAAGTGTCTAGGACTGTGTGATGTATTTTCGGATGATGCGTGCAAATCCCAGTAGGGTGGCCTTTTGCAGTTGACAGATCGTGATTTTGTCAATGTCTATTGTTTCCAAATGCCGGCTGAGATCTTTCGGCACGGCACCCAGTGTGCCCATCACCATCGGGACCACCTTCACTGGTTTCTGCCAGAGTCTTTGCAGTTGAAACTTGAGGTCCTGATAGCGGCTGAGTTTTTCTTGTTGTTTTTCTTCAATGCGACTGTCACCTGGGATGGCAACATCAATGATCCAAACCTTTTTCTTTTCCACAACTGTGATGTCTGGTGTGTTGTGTTCCAGAACTTTGTCAGTCTGGATTCGCAAGTCCCACAGTATCTTTGTGTGCTCATTGTCCATTACTTTTGCAGGTTTGTGATCCCACCAGTTCTTTGCTGCTGGGAGGTGGGACTTGAGGCATAAGTTCCAATGGATCATTTGGGCCACACAGTTGTGCCTCTGTTTGTAGTCTGTCTGTGCAATTTTCTTACAGCAGCTGAGGATATGATCCATGGTTTCATCGGTTTCCTTGCACAGTCTGCATTTTGGGTCATCAGCTGATTATTATTATTATTATTATTATTATTATTATTATTATTATTATTACTGTACTTGCAAACGTGGCCACGAATGGGCCCATTTTAGAGACAGAGATACCGAAAAGTAAGTCACGGCGTGGCCTCCAATTGCCCTTTGCCTGTAAGGACTTATCCTTCGAAAAACGGAATCCATCCAAATATTGGCAAGCCGCAACGTGATGACAGGCGCATCGCGCAGAAATGCAAGAGGACGGCGGCGGGTTTTACCTGCAAAGCTGTTGAAAAGTGTTTAAGGAGGGCTTAGGGTGATGGATGCCTTTTGGTGGGCTCCCCATTAGGACAATCCCTGAAATCTTGCAGAAGTTTGAGCAAAGTGGGGATTTATTTTTGGGCAGCGGAAGAAGGATTGGAGTAATTTATGGCACAGAGGAGCCCAAAGGTAGATTGATATGTCGGAGTCTGACCCAGTGCCACTGGGAATGGGTTTTGATTCAATCCATGAGCCAGGAGAGCTCTTACTGAGGGGTGACCTTTGCCGTTTGACCCTCGCTGGACCTTGGCTGCTCTGGCCAAAGCAGCTACTGCCTGTCCTCTGATAACCCGGCTCTGACATGGCCCAGATGGATCCAATTCCATCCATGGTCCTTGATTGAGACAGATGCTACAGATCCAAGGGAGAGCAGGGTCTCCATTTTTGATGGAATTCCCCAGACTTTGCCTTGTCAAAGACTTTCATGGAATCTCCAGAATCACTGGTTTGCTGGGAGTCTTCCGGGCTGTCTGGCCATGTTCCAGAAGCATTCTCTCCTGACGTTTTGCCCACATCTGTGGCTGGCATCCCTAGCGGTTGTGAGGTCTCTTGGAAACTATACAGTCATTAGTTAATCAGCCCCAGATGGTTTTAATAGGCACTGTACGAAGACTTTGAGGATTCTGGATGAATGGATTCTAATCTTGGACCTTCTTAAAATTTTATATAATGTGACTTTATTTTGTAATGGTATCTGTTTTATATGAATTGTTGTTTTTACATTGTGTTTAGGCATTGAATTTTTGCCTATTTACTGTAAGCCGCTTTGAAGCTCCTCGGAGAGAAAGGCGGGGTAAAAGTGATGTAAATAAATAAATAAAAATAAATTAATATAGTAGAGTCTCACTTATCCAAGCTAAACGAGGCGGCAGAAGCTAGGATAAGCAAATATCTTGGATGATAAGGAGGGATTAAGGAAAAGCCTATTAAACATCAAATTAGGTTATGATTTTACAAATTAAGCACCAAAACTTCATGTTATACAACAAATTTGACAGAAAAAGTAGTTCAATACGCAGTAATGTTATGTTGTAATTACTGTATTTACGAATTTAGCACCAAAATATCACAATATATTGAACATGTTGACTACAAAAATGCGTTGGATAATCCAGAACGTTGGATAAGCGAGTGTTGGATAAGTGAGACTCTACTGTATATTGAAAACATTGACTACAAAAATGGCTTGGATAATCCAGAAGCTTGGATAAGCAAAGCTTGGATAAGTGAGACTCTACTGTAATCTATCCTGTATTTATTATGTCCTTACCATTTATGTGTTTTAAATGCAACTTTTTACCCTTGTATTGCTGTTTCAGTTGACTGGTTTTTAACTGTTATAATATTCTTGCTTCATATCGTATTACTGTTTTTATCTTTGATATTGTGATTCGTATTATGTTGTTGTTTATTTTGTCCTTATGTATGTTGTTTGGGCCTCTGCCCCATGTAAGCCACTCTGAGTCCACACGGGGAGATGGTGGTGGGGTATAAATAAAGTATTATTATTATTATTATTATTATTATTATTATTATTATTATTTTATTATGTCACAATAAACAAGAGAGACATGCTGGATTTTGTTTCACAAAATCACAAGTCGAGCACTTCCCAAGGACTGTGTGATGTATTTTCAGATGATGCGTGCAGATCCCAGTCGGGTGGCCTTTTGCAGTTGGCAGATCGTAATTTTGTCAATGTCTATTGTTTCCAAATTCGGCTGAGATCTTTTGGCACGGCACCCAATGTGCCGATCACCACCGGGACCACCTGCACTGGTTTCTGCCAGAGACTTTGAAGTTCAATCTTGAGGTCCTGATAGCGGCTGAGTTTTTATTATTATTATTATTATTATTATTATTATTATTATTATTATTATTATTATAACAAGGGACAATCTACAGACCTACAAAATCCAACAAATGCTACGTTCAGCAAAGGACAAGAGGGATTCTCTTACCTCTGCAGGAGTCTACCATACACATATCATGCAACACCAGAATCGGGACAATAAATAAAGAACAACACAGGGGAATTCCAGACATGAATCAATCCGGGCCAGCTGACACCTCCCAACAAAGGATCCCCCCAGGCTTTGAAGCTGCAAGGCTATACTATGCTAATCATGCTGACAAATGGCAACATTCTCACTTGCCTCAAACAGACAATGGTTCCTTCTCCCACCCTGGACATTATTCCACAGATATATATAAACCCCACTTGCCTAGTTTCCAGCAGATCTCACAACCTCTGAGGATGCCTGCCATAGATGGGGGTGAAATGTCAGGAGAGAGTGCTCCTGGGTTTTGTTTGCCCCATTTTTCATTCTGTTGGCATTTTGGGCTTCTCCAAAACTATGAGTGAACAGAAGCGATAGAAAGTCGGTGGTATGAAGAATGGACTCCACCCAACAATATGGACCTACTTTGGAGATGTGGATCAGCACCTTGGATAGCTCCTTTAAAGTTTGGGCCAAACCCCAGAGCTGTTTTACTGTTTCGCCTACTGATATATAGAATAGAATAACTTTATTATTATTGTATGTTGTACAACAAAATTAAATGCCTTCCTGTGCACATACCACAAAACAACACACCCATCCCTTCACACTCCCGCCACCACGGCACAGCCCCACATCAATGCAAAGCCATGGAGTTCAATATAGTCACAGCTATAAGAAACACTTGTACAGGATTAAAAAAATACTGTAATTTACTATACTTTGTCATTTTTTATCCTGTACAAGTGTTTCTAGCCACTCATATGTATTCCCTGTAGGTCCACTCCGTCGTTGATACTGATACATTGAATTTATTTACTCGACAAACGTGCTACATTGAAAAATGGACTAGTTTAGGTTTTCCAAATCATCATAAACTACCACCTGAGGAAGACTACCAGTCGTGGATGGTGACAAACCCTGGATTTATTTAAAACATTGGATTAAAAAAGTATTTATTAACTTGGACATTTAGGTTGGATTTACAATGAGTGATTTACACAGTCCTCCATGGACTCTGGTTGTCATTGGACTCACAAACCCTTTGTATAAGAGTTCTGCTTTCGATGAATGTATGTGTGTTTGTAACACATTGATTATATTTTGGTTTAGGGTAAAGGTTTCCCATGACGTTAAGTCCAGTCGTGACCAACTCTGGGGGTTGGTGCTCATCTCCATTTCTAAGCTGAAGAGCCGGCGTTGTCCGTAGACACCTCCAAGGTCATGTGGCCACTGGCATGTCTGCATGGAGCACCATTACCTTCCCACTAGAGCAGTACCTATTAATCTACTCACACTCTGGGGGTTGGTGCTCATCTCCATTTCTAAGCCGAAGACCTGGTGTTGTCCGTAGACACCTCCAAGGTCATGTGGCCAGCATAACTGCATGGAGCGCCGTTACCTTCCCGCCAGAGCGGTACCTATTGATCTACTCACATTGGCATGTTTTCGAACTGCTAGGTTGGCAGGAGCTGGAGCTAACAGCAGGCGCTCATTCCGCTCCCGGGATTTGAACCTGGCACCTTTCAGTCTGCAAGTTCAGCAGCTCAGTGCTTTAACGCACTGTGCCACCAGGGGCCCCAATTTTGGTTTAGAGACATGTATTTTGAAGCATATTTTGAATCTCTATCATCCTTGTCTGTATATTGTATGTTCTATGACTATAGCATATATAGGAAATACTGTCTTATAGTTTATATGATGAGATTACATTCCTGGGTATAAGGTCCCAGGTTCAAAACCTGGGAGCGGAGTGAGCGCCCGCTGTTAGCTCCAGCTCCTGCCAACCTAGCAGTTTGAAAACATGCAAATGTGAGTAGATCAATAGATACCGCTCCGGCGGGAAAGTAACGGCGCTCCATGCAGTCATGCCAGTGGCCACATGACCTTGGAGGTGTCTACGGACAATGCCGGCTCTTCGGCTTAGAAATGGAGATGAGCCCCAACCCCCAGAGTCAGACATGACTGGACTTAACGTCAGGGGAAACCTTTACCTTTACCTTTACAACAAAATTAAATGCCTTCCCGTGCACATACCACAAAACAACACACCCATCCCTTCACACTCCCACCACCACGGCACAGCTCCATATTAATGTGAAGCCATGGAGTTCAACATAGCCACAGCTCTAGGATAACAGCCGGCTCTCAGTCTGTTTGTCCTTGTCTTTGTCACCCTGTACCGCCTGCCAGGTGGCAATGATAAGACATTGTAAGGCCTTCCTTCTCAGAATTGGAGAAGGAAGGAGAAAATAGGCAGGCAGTGGTCTCAATGACACTCAAACAACACTGGGTATAATAGAATAGAATAGTATAGAATAAAATAGCTTTATTGTCATTGCACATTGCACAACGAAATTAAATGCCTTCCCCTCCACACTCCCACCGGCTGTTAGGAATGGTGGGAGTTGGAGTCCAAAACACCTGGAAGGCCCAAGTTTTCCCAGGACTGGACTACACTGACCATAGAATGCAGTTTCTAATTGTATGGCAGTGGAGATCCAGCCTTGGAGCTGGAAAGCAAAGCATCCAGAAAGTTTCTCTTCTGCATTAATCACATTGCCCAGAATCCTGCTAGGGTCACCCATGTGGCCATGGGGATTTTGGGCGTTGCCATTCAGAACAGGATTTGGTTAGTTGTGTATGTGATTGTGATTCAATCTGATTCTGGTGCCCAGTTCTCCAGAGCAGTTTCTGAGCAAAGTGTGGGCCTTAGAAGAGGGTGGTCTCGGCTGTCATGCCTTCTGGGGGAGATCACCCGAAACAGGAGACATCTGGGCCCGAGGAGGGCTGCCAGTCCTCCCGCTCTTCCGAGTGCAGATTTGTCATCCTGACAGATTGGCATGTTCCAGATAAGAGGCGGAGAGAACACTTTGTCAAAGGAGCAGGCTCTGCGTGTGGGTCGGAGCATGCGCCTGCGCCCAAAAAACAGGACAAAGGCAAAACTTCCTCCAGCTTGACTTCCAAAAATCAAGGGTGTTTGGGCAGTTTCTGGTTCCATATGGACCAGCAGCAGAGGAAAAAGGATGTCAATTGGGGATGGAATATGGGTGCATTTACACCAGGTATGGGCAAGCTTTGGCCCTCCAGGTGTTTTCGGAAGTTGGAAAATCTTGAATTGCCTCTGTGTCTGTCTATATATGTCGTATGTCTAATGGCATTGAATGTTTCCCATGTCTATGGGTGCATTGTGATCTGCCCTAAGTCCCCTTCGGGGTGAGAAAGAAGGGTGGGATATAAATACTGTAAATAATAATAATAATAATAATAATAATAATAATAATAATAACAACAACAACAACAACAGAAGGCCTGATCCTTGCAGCCCAGGAGCAAGACATCAGAACAAATGCGATTCAGGCCAAGATCGAAAAATCAGCTGATGACCCAAAATGCAGACTGTGCAAGGAAACCGACGAAACCATGGATCATATCCTCAGCTGCTGTAAGAAAATCGCACAGACAGACTACAAACAGAGGCACAACCATGTGGCCCAAATGATTCATTGGAACTTATGCCTCAAGTACCACCTCCCAGCAGCAAAGAACTGGTGGGATCACAAACCAGCAAAGGTTGTGGAAAATGAGCAGGCAAAGATACTGTGGGACTTCCGAATCCAGACTGACAAAGTTCTGGAACACAACACACCAGACATCACAGTTGTGGAAAAGAAAAAGGTTTGGATCATTGATGTTGCCATCCCAGGTGACAGTCGCATTGACGAAAAACAACAGGAAAAACTCAGCCACTCTCAGGACCTCAAGATTGAACTTCAAAGACTGGCAGAAACCAGTGCAGGTGGTCCCGGTGGTGATGGGCACACTGGGTGCCGTGCCAAAAGATCTCAGCCGGCATTTGGAAACAATAGACATTGACAAAATCACGATCTGTCCACTGCAAAAGGCCACCCTGCTGGGATCTGCGCGCATCATCCGAAAATACATCACACAGTCCTAGACACTTGGGAAGGGTTCGACTTGTGATTTTGTGATATGAAATCCAGCATGTCTATCTTGTTTGCTGTATCATAATAAAATAATAATAATAATAATAATAATAATAATAATAATAATAATAATAATAATACATCACACAGTCCTAGACACTTGGGAAGTGTTCGACTTGTGATTTTGTGATATGAAATCCAGCATATCTATCTTGTTTGCTGTGTCATACAATAATAATAATAATAATAATAATAATAATAATAATAATAATAATAAGTAAATAAATAATAATGTAATAATAAATAAATAATACTAGTCTTGTAGATTTCATTTCACACTCTTGTTTCCAGCTGAAGCGCAACATTACAGGCAACATCATGGCGCATAACACATTCTTTCCATGCTCGGCCTTCCGTATCAGCCGGGGCCAGCCAGGGCTGCCAGGGCTTGCCAACGTCTCTTTCTTTCGGGCGATAAGGATCTCGGCTGGTGTGTCACCACCGCAGGCATCTGTCATCTGGAAAAGGAAGGGAGGAGGGAGATCCTCCAGGCAGTAAATCTGGGGCAGAACAAGCCCTAATGCGCTCAGAAATTAAGAGAGGAAAACACGGAGCTAAATACTAGGAAGCACTTTGTAATGGCCGGGGTCAGCCGGACAATGGGAGACGCTGGCAGGAGAGGTCAAGGCCTGGAGGGAGATGATTGATGGGCCCCGTTGCCCTGTTTGGACCCGCCGACACTGGAAAAGCAGGGGTGCATCTACACTGGGGATTAATGCAGTTCAGCACCACATTGGTAGCTATGGCTCAATGCTATGGGATGATGGGAGTTGCAGTTTGATAAGGCACTCATATGCCTTGGTGGGGAAAGCTTGCCAAATGACAATCCCATGATTCCGTAGCATTGAGCTGGACTGCTGACCTGAAGGTTGGGTTGCTGATCTGAAGGTGCCAGTTCAAATTCACGAGACAGAGTGAGCTCCCGTCTGTCAGCTCTAGCTTGCAGAGACATAAGAGAAGCCTCCCTCAGGGTAGTAAGACATACGGGCATCCTCTGGGCAACGTCTCTGTAGACAGGCAATTCTCTCACACCAGAAGTGACTTGCAGTCTGTTCTCAAGTTGGATGAGCTCCCATCTGTCAGCTCTAGCTTGCAGAGACATGAGAGAAGCATCCCTCAAGGTGGTAAGACATCTGGGCATCCCCTGGGCAACATCTCTGTAGACAGGCAATTCTCTCACACCAGAAGTGACTTGCAGTCTGTTCTCAAGTTGGGTGAGCTCCCATCTGTCAGCTCTAGCTTGCAGAGACATGAGAGAAGCCTCCCTCAGGGTGGTAAGACATCCGGGCATCCCCTGGGCAACGTCTCTTTAGACAGCCAATTCTCTCATACCTGAAACGACTTGCAATACGTTCTCAAGTCACTTCTGACACAATAAAAAAATAGCACTGAGATAAAGTGGTGTCAAACTGCATTAACTCCATAGTATAGATGCACCCACAGTCAATTCCAAAGTCATCCTAGCTGCCATCTTCACATACAGATCATCTCCTTATATTCGGGTCGGCTTATACTCGAGTATATACGATATATACTGACATATAATCCACTAGTCTAGAAATAAAGTTTTATAATAATTATTGTTGTTATTATTATTATTATTATTATTATTATTATTATTATTAAACTGGATTTTATACGACAGTATAGATGGGGCTGCACTTCTATATGGTTAAGCCGATGCCTCAATTAATGTAATTTTATTGGTATCTATTTTTATTTCTGAAATTTACCGCTCTCTGCTTATACTCGAGTCAATGTTTTCCCAGTTTTCTTGTGATAAAATTAGGTGCCTCGGCTTATATTCGGGTCGGCTTATACTCGAGTATATCAGTATATGAATGTACACTGACATATAATCCACTAGTCTAGAAATAAAGTTTTATAATTATTGTTGTTGTTGTTGTTGTTATTATTATTATTATTATTATTATTATTATTATTGAACTGGATTTTAGTGACAGTATAGATGAGGCTGCACTTCTATACGGTTAAACCGCATGTTATGGGTCTACACTGGTCGTTATAACACAGTTCCAAACTGGGTTATTTTGCAGTGTAGATGGAGACCCTCTTAGAGTGGCATTCCTCCACCTGCCTGGCCTGCTCTCAGTTTTCCCTCCATGAATGAATCATATATGATTTTTCTTGGGGAAAAATAAAAGGCCGTGATTGCAAGTGTTGCCTTAACCAACAACCACAAAACCTTGGGCCGCTTCCCACTCTCTCTCCTCCGCAGAGCCTTGATAAATCACGGCCATTTATTTTCTCTCTGCCGGGCTCCCTGCTTGCCATTCAAAACACCACTTGCGGCTTCCAGGGCTAAGTGAATTACTGTGCATGCGATAAACACCTCTTCCTCCGCCACATGGGCCTTGCGCAAGGGAGACGAGCGCCAGAGCTCCTTCCCATGGAGCCCAAAGGTCAGGGGAGAGGATTTATGGGCCCAGAACAGAAGGAGAAAGAGCCTCCTGGATCCCACCCAAGGCACAGCCCTCCCCGGTTTCTCCAGCTCCGCATCCCGTCACCATTCCTCCACACTGACGCATCTTGATAGCACATGAACTGCTCTGGCGCAAGGCGGTGGGACAGTTGCAGTTTGGCGAGGCACCAACCCACATGCACAGAGAAAGCTAAGGCTGCCACTGCCGCTCCCATCATCTGAGGCCACATAAGGGATGCTCAGCCTGTGGGTCATTTATACTTAGGCCCCATCTACAAAGCCACATAACATACTCGCTTTCTGCATCTGCACGCCACACACACACTCTCCAAGGCAAGGAGGCAAGCTTTGTTTCTTGCTCTAGAGGAGGCGCTCGGCTGCAGGCAGGCATATTCGCTTTCTGCATCTGCACGCCACACACACACTCTCCAAGGCAAGGAGGCAAGTTCTGTTTCTTGCTCTAGAGGAGGCGCTCGGCTGCAGGAAGGCGCACACACTTTCTGTTTCTTGCTCTAGAGGAGGCGCTCGGCTGCAGGAAGGCGCACACACTTTCTGTTTCTTGCTCTAGAGGAGGCGCTCGGCTGCAGGAAGGCGCACACACTTTCTGTTTCTTGCTCTAGAGGAGGCACTCGGCTGCAGGAAGGCGCACACACTTTCTGTTTCTTGCTCTAGAGGAGGCACTCGGCTGCAGGAAGGCGCACACACTTTCTGTTTCTTGCTCTAGAGGAGGCACTCGGCTGCAGGAAGGCGCACACACTTTCTGACCGTGCACGCCACACACACACTCTCCAAGGCAAGGAGGCAAATTCTGTTTCTTGCTCTAGAGGAATGAGGTAAGACAAACTCCCTAAAGTGTCATTTCTTTTACTTAAAGTAGTTAGAACCTCTTCCTCTGCTACTTTTAAACCGCAGTCACCCTGTGATATACCATCACAGACTCTCTGTTCCTTACCAGGACACAGACTACATTAAATAAGTCCCCAAACTTATTTTAAACTCAAAAATGAACAATTGAGTCGCCTTGATCCCCTCAACTTAGGATCAATCTTCCCTGTGCCTCATCAGAGCATAGACTGAATCCCTTTTTAAACTCTGCACTTTTTCAACAAAACGGCAGTTGTCTCTGCCTACTTCTCCATGGCAACCAGCCTCTGAGTGCTGAGATGCAATAACAGTAATACCCTTTTAAAACACAAACACACAATTAAACATAACATCTGTAAACCAAAAATTCATACTTCATTACAGGGCCATTATAGGGGGGCTTCCCAGGCTCCCCTTCCCATCATAGGCCTTCAAAATGTTTCTACTCTAGAGGAAGTGCTCGGCTGCATATGGGTGCAGACTAACTGCAATGAACTGGATTATATGGCCATGTAGACCCAGCCCCAGTGGGAACAGAAGCATGGATTTAACCTTCTTCCAGAGGCTAAAACATGGAGTGATTTACATGGGAAAAGCTCTGGCGGAAAAGAGATTTCCAAGCCTGTTTCCCTGGCTTGGAAAAAAGAGACTTCTGAGCACAGAAGATTCAGTGGTTAAATGAAACTGGGCCCCGTTTCCTTTTCTTTCAACTGGGGAAATACCGAAAAACAAGGGCAAGGCTGTTTCCCTCCTCGGAGCATTCCCTAAAGCAGTTCCAAAGGCTGTTGTTTTGAACCGTTAGCGCTTTTCAATATGTGGATGTTTGTTTCCTTGATGTGATAACACATATTAGGCATATTTTTGCATTTGAGACTTTTGTTTTGCTCGTTTAATTTTAACGCCTGTGTTGTTGTTTTTCAGTTGGTTGGATTTAAGTTGCATTTTTGTGAATGTTTAATAGCTCTATGCAAATACCCTCACTGACTGACTTTGCACAGCAAGGCTACTCAATTCTAATCAAGCTGGCTCATTGCAACATTCACACAGACAAGGGTTCTTTCTCTCACCCTGGAAATTATTCCTCAGGTATATATACACTCCACTTGCTTCATTTCCAACAAAACCTCTGAGGATGCCATTATCCACAGATGCAGGTGAAACGTCAGGAGAGAATGCTGCTGGGGCATGGCCATACAGCCGAAAAAAACTCGCAGCAACCCAGTGATTCCGGCCATGAAAACCTTCGACAACACATACATTAGGCATATTTTTGCATTTGATTCCTTTGTTTTGGTCGTTTAGTTTTAATGCCTGTGTTGTTGTCTTTCAATTGGTTGGATTTTTTTATTAATGTTTAATGCAAATTAAGTGCTATATGTATTATATATGTTCTTCTCTAGGAATGTCAAGGTCTTCCAGCATGAACTTTGGCTGGAAGTCGACCATTGAGTCCCTTTGGAGAAATTAAAAGTTCCAAAAGAGAATACTAGAAATCACTCTGAAGGACCTAGAAATCCCCGTGAGGTCCTCTGGGATGATTCTGGTGGTGGCCAACTTCCAGCAGACGTTGACTATGGAGCCAACCATAGCATCAAGTAGAGGGAAACGGAAACCGTGGAATCCTGGGATTTATAGTTTCGTTTGTTATATTTATTACTCCAGGTAATTTAATTCCAACTTTGCATGAGTGTCTTGATTTCAAATGGCTTTGAATTAAATTGATTTTAAGCAGGGTTGCTGTGCGTTTTTTGGGCTGTATGGCCATCTTCCAGCTGATGTTCTGACATTTCAATGCATCTGTGTGTGTGTGTGTGTGTGTGTGTGTGTGTGTGCGTGTGTGTGTGTATAGGTGAAATGTCAACACCATTTCACTCAACAGATGCGGGTGAAACATCAGGAGAAAGTGCTGCTGGAACATGGCCATACAGCCCAAAAAAACTCACAGTAACCCAGTGATTCTGGCCATGAAAGCCTTCGACAACACATTCTCACTTGCTTAGTTTCCAACAGACCTCACAACCTCTGAGGATGCCTGCCGTAGATGTGGGTGAAAAATCATGAGAGAGTGCTGCTGGGACATAGGCATACAGTCCAAAAAACTCACAGCAACCCAGTGATTCTGGCCATGAAAGCCTTCGACAACACATTCTCACTTGCTTAGTTTCTAACAGACCTCACAACCTCTGAGGATGCCTGCCATAGATGTGGGTGAAAAGTCAGGAGAGAATGCTGCTGGGACATAGGTATACAGTCCAAAAAACTCACAGTAACCCAGTGATTCTGGCCATGAAAGCCTTCAACAACATATTCTCACTTGCTTAGTTTCTAACAGACGTCACAACCTCTGAGGATGCCTGCCGTAGATGTGGGTGAAAAATCATGAGAGAATGCTGCTGGGACATAGGCATACAGTCCAAAAAACTCACAGCAACCCAGTGATTCTGGCCATGAAAGCCTTCGACAACACATTCTCACTTGCTTAGTTTCTAACAGACATCACAACCTCTGAGGATGCCTGCCATAGATGTGGGTGAAAAGTCAGGAGAGAATGCTGCGGGGACATGGCCATACAGCCCAAAAAACTCACAGTAACCCAGTGATTCTGGCCATGAAAGCCTTTGACAACACATCGATTTTAGGTTGTTAGAAAAACGTAAGCACATGGAGACATCATCTTGTAGGGTCCACTTACCAGTTGGCAAGTCGACAGGAGGAGCAATGAATGATTAAGAAATGGAGTGCTTAATTCACTTCTCATTCCTCAAAAGTAACAAGAGGATGACGGGGCTTAATGTCCACAATTGACCCAGTCAGTCCCTTGGACACACAATCTCCTAATGGCTCAATGGGTGCTGCAATCCATCCTTCTCCTACGCTGCTCTCCTGATGCTCCTTCCTGGAGGGAGTCAAAAGGCCAAGGCAGATAAGCGAGTAATGAATGAGGCTGGCCCAAGGCTTTCACCTGGAAGGAGATAGTTTTCCAACAGATTCCTGCCTGCCAAACAGATTTACGCCTCAGCAATAGAAAGGAATTATCTGAAGTTTGCAGGGAGGTATAGGTCTTCTGGATCATGGTCTCCAGAGTGATGGGGAACCATGGCCTCAAGTGTAGGAAGGCTCTCCTTGCTCAATGGGCCACCCAAGTGGCGAGGAACGTCAGATCCTCCCAGCTAAATCCATCTTTCCTGGATCTGGATCTCTGGGATTCTCAGAGAGGCACATTCCTTTCCCATGACACCATTTTGGGGTGGTTTCCCAACATTTCCCCTGCTTGAAAAAGCCGAAAGACTAATATCCAGGTGTAATGAAGTATGAATTTTGATTTACAGATGTTATGTTTAATTGTGTGTTTATGTTTTAAAAGGGTAAGTATTACAGTTATTGCATCTCAGCACTCAGAGGCTGGTTGCCATGGAGAAGTAGGCGGAGCCAACTGCCGTTTAGTTGAAGAAAGTGCAGAGTTTAAAAAAGAAAGTCAGTCTGTGATCTGAATCACAGGGAAGAGACTGGTTCCAGATTAGGGAAACCAGGGAAGCTCAGATCTCTAGTTGTGTCATATTAAGCTAGTCAAGTGACTTGTTTGGGTTCATTGATAGAATCTGAGTGGTAAAAGGAAGCAATTCCAGTTCGATCCGAAGTGTTCAGCTAATAGCATCAGTTGAAAGAATAGGAAAAGTTTTAAACTGCTCAAGGGAAGGAGAAAGTCTTTTGAGAGTGAATTCACTATATGTTATTATTGCAACTGTGGAAGAAAATGTACCTCTAAGTGAGAAACAACATTGTAACCACTAAGCTCTATGCCTGAATAAACTTGTTATTGTTCTTTCAACATCCAAGCCTCTGTCACATGTATTCTAAATTAAGTTACGCTACCATCTAAAGTGAAGAAGAAGAAGAAAGAAAGAAAAGTAAAAAGTCTCCTACCTGAGTCTTTGGTGGTCGCGCATTGCTGAAATAGGAGGCACCTCCTTGCCAATTGGTGGTTGCCACGTTACACCAGGTATTAGTGACGACCAAGGAAGACCATGAAGCTTCAAACATGACGGGCCAAAATGTGGCCAAGTGGGGTCCTTTGAGACCCCCAGAGTCATTCCAATGCCTGCAGACAGACACCCTCAATTATATCTATATTATTATTATTTATATTATTATTATTGACACAAAGACATAGTATGATACAGCAAACAAGATCTATATGCTGGATCATTAGGGCCGGCCCAAGGAAATTTTCAAGTGTAGGCAAACAGAATTTTGCCCCCCCCCCCCCCAAAACCAATCGGGCGTCAAATTATTTCCAGTTGTGAGGCCACCCTGAGTCCTCTTTGGGGTGAAAAGGGCAGGACACAAGTATGGAAAATAAATAAAATCAGGACAGTAAAAAAAGAACACTCAAAAACAGGGGAATTCCAGACATGAGATGATCAGGGCCAGCTAACACCTCCCAACAAAAGATCACCCCAGGCAGGAAGCAGCCAGGCTTTGACCCATGCTCCCGCCTACGTAGGCTGTTACCGTGGAGACGGAAGGCCTGCCATTCCCACACCACACTGGACGCCAGCGCCAGCATCGTTTTCGCCGGGACAAAATGGTGCTGGTGCTGGTGGCCAGGGTGGGGCGGGAATGGCAGGCCTATGCAGCTGGGCCCAGGCCAAAGTCAGGGCCAGGCCAGGCTGAAGGCCCGAAGGAGGAGGAGGCGGGGGGCTCAACTGCGCCCCCGGGATTATGGCCTAAATGGCCTTGCGGTTGAACCGTCCCTGCCTATTGGGAGTTGGGATGTGCCCTTTGCAGCCGAATGTCATGGCCCAGCCATGTCTAGAAGACCTTCCACCATCTATCTGGAGCTGCCTCGTAACCCTCCACCTTTGCCATTTTGCCGTCCTTTGAGCAAGGGACAATCGACTCCTTGAACAAAGGCTTGGTCCCAGAGAAGCCATAACAACCTTCTGTGTTTACAGAGCCAGCCCTGCAGTGTTCCTGCTCCACCACGGATTGCTGAGAAAGCAGCTCTTAATTTGTTCGGCTCCTTCTGGGGTTCTTCTCCCCTCCTCAAGGCAGCCGTCCGGCCGATGAGGAATGGCTCCCGGAGGCAGCATGGAAACACAAAAGAGCATGTAATTGAAATAATAAATTACGATCAGTGTCATCGAGCCTGCCAAGAGATGCGGCGGATTATTACGGCTGCTTTTTCAAGAAGCAATGCTAATTTCACTCGCTGACAGACGGACAACTCTGCGGAGATGGCTCAGCATTGTTCTTGGCTGTGAGGTCATGCGCCAGATCCGGCGATTGAAGACCTTTTAAGGTTTGCCTCTGAGGCAGGCTTCGCTCACGGTGCCTGTTGTTGCTCCTGGCAGCGGTTTTGCAACCCGTCGTTCACCGAGATGATCCATCCTGAATTTCTCAGACATGCACGATCTGCATTCCTCGGACGCTCGGAATGATTCTTCATGTGCGCCTCGGCAATGCCTCACACGCTCATTTCAAGTCCGGCTCCTAAGTCCTGTAACTTGCATGAGCAATGCCATGGAATTAAGGCCGTGTCATTAATAAATAGCTACGAGCTCCTGGGAACCAAGGTTTCCAAGATTGGGCAATATTTCTGTTTTTCCCCAGCGGTTGCCATATGCTGCATTGGCTCTGCACAGAGGCATTGTTGTTTGCGAGCTGGAAAGGATCCCAGGCCCAAATCCAGGAGTTGTTGAGCATGGGTTTCACAGGAAAACTCAGCGCGTCATTCAGGAAGGGCTGCAGATGGGGTGCCCTTGCGGAGAAGTCCAGGTTGTAGTAACTAGAGGACGGAAAAGGACTCTCCAAAGAGCCCCGTGGAGCATGAAGCCAAGGAAAAGCTGAGCCAGGTTTCTCCACATTGTGTGGACACTTCCAAATTGACTCCAGAGAGCCCTGCTGAAGTGTTTCCAAGCCTGCCAGCTTGAACAAATGCTTGATTCTTCTGGGGAGCTGTGTGTTATGAGGGTTGAATGAAAAGTAATGCCTCCACCTTCGTAATTCCTCAGCAGATGGCAGGAAATATGGGAGGAGGAGTTAGAGGTGAAAATAAATGAAATGGAATGGTCGCAATTGTGGAAGAAAAGGCACTTGAAAAAATTATCAATAAGAGTTAAAGAAAATTATTATAAGATAATTTGCAAATGGTATTTAACGCCATTAAAAATGTCAGGCTGTCAGGAAGTGGGAACATATATGCATATGTGGTGGCATTGTAAATATGTAAGGAAATTTTGGTATAAAATATTTAAAGAGATAGAGGATATAATGAACATCAAACTGGAAAGAAGCCCTGGTATTGCATTATTATCAATTTATAATAACAATAAGATGGATAAAAAAGAAAAGGAAGCAATAGCAAATTTATTGACAATAGCAAGATTGCTTATAGCAAGGAACTGGATAAAAGTAATAAATGTTCAGATTGAAGAATGGTATAAGGAATTATGGAAATTGGCAATAAATGATAAGCTAACATGCAAGTTAAAAGTTAAAAGAGGGATATGGGAAAAAAATGATTTTGAGGATGTATCGGGAAAATTTATTGAGAAAGGACTTCAAAAAAGGGATGGAGGGCTACCGCCTCAGGAAGAAATGAGATTTTGGTTGGACAATATATAAGAAGTGGCTCGGGTGGGAGGGGGATACATAGTGGTGAAGAAATATAGATGGACAAATGTTAACATTGTAGTAGATATAAATCAACAATAGATATAAAATAATTATGCAAGTATTATACATTATATATCTGCTATGTGATAAAAGTAATTATTGTATGAAAAATTTTAAATTCTCAGCTGATGGCAGTCATGGTCTGGGGCAGGTCCTGGCTTGTTCAGTAGACTCTTCTACAGTTAGTTCCATTTGGCAGGAAGCTTTAGCATTGAACGGTTGTGTTGTTGAAATGAGAAGTATGGAACCCTGCGCAGATGGTAAGTCAATGCAACTTAAGCAACGTGCAGTCACTGAATTAATGACAGAAGAAGGTGTCACCCCAAAGGAGATTCATCAGCGAATGCAAGCTGTTAGTGGTGGTGGTTGTGTTGATATGAGTCCTGTGTGTCGTTGGGCAAGTAAGTTTAAAGATGTTGAGGTGGGAACATCTGACTTGTGCGACAAACAAAAAGTCGGACGTCCTGTGACAGCAGCCACCGAGTTTCACAAGAAAAAGCTTGACAGATTGATTCAAGACGATCGATCGTCGTATCACTTGGAGAGAAATTCCTAGCATAATCGGCATTTCACAAGAACGTGTGGGTCACATTATTGCTTTGTCTATCGGAAGATCTGTGCACGATGGGTCCTGTGAGATGCCGGTTGCGTAAACAGAGTGTCGACTTCTTCCTTGATGGCTTCAGAAAACTTGTCCATCGTTGGCAGAAATGTATCCAATTGTCTGGTGATGGTGTGGAAAAGTGAATAGTAGTAGTTAAAGAACACATTCTAAGGATTATTTCTGCATTTGAGTTATTAAAATACTCCCATCCAAACTGAAGTAACGAAGGTGGAGGCATTACTTTTCATTCAACCCTCGTACATTTCAAGACTTTGATACACAGTCTTGAGGATTCCAAACTCTATTGAATGAATTCTCTCCAGGCATCACTAAGACCTCCAGCATGACTGTACAGTCAATCTCTGATGGCAGCTTACCATAGAATCACCCAGAGGAGAGCTCCTTTAAAGTTCAGACTAAAACCCAGCACGGATTTACTGCTCCATGGACCCAGAAGTCATTTCCTGAATGATCCATACGCCATGCACCTTATCTATCTATATATATAAAAGGTTAATGGCGTTTTGGCCTAGGACAAAACAACAAAACTACACATCCCAGAAACACTAAACTTGGCAGCACAACCCCTCATCCAAGCCTCTACGATCATACAACAAAAAGAAAAGAAATATAAAGTCCTAATTAGAGGGAGAGGAAGAATTGTTTTTATCCAATTGCTGCCAGTTAAAAGGCTAAGCTCCACCCACTTGGCCTCCTAGCAACCCACGCAGCCGAGGGGACAGGCACAGTTAGGCCTCAGGCCTCTTCCACATTGCCTATAAGAAATAGATTATCTGATTTGAACTGGATTATATGGCAGTGTAGACTCAAGGCCCTTCCACACAGCTATATAACCCATTTAGAATCTTATATTATCTGCTTTGAATTGGATTATCTTGACTCCACACTGCCATATAATCCCCTTCAGTGTGCAGTTGGACACAACTGGACTTAATGTCAGGAGAAAACCTTTACCCTTGACCTTAACTACCACCAATTCCTCAATACTTTATTTCCCATACCACCAGACTTCACCACAGCAACACGTGGCCGGGCACCACTAGTTTGATATATATATTTCTAGGAGCTTCATTCACCTCACCCATGCACCAGCGAACTCTGCATTATTCCTGTCCAGCTCTGTTTGGAAAACACATTAATCTCAAAGGCAGAAATGGGAGCCAAAGGGCTGGCGCTGGGTGTGGCAAACATGAGACATATTTACATGGATTTGCCCATTAGTGCCTTGCAACAGGAAGCTCGGAACGTCTTGCAAGTTTCCTCTTTGTGCTCGTAACCCAAAAAAGCAACGCTGATGACTCCTGGGCCAACCTAATGACCGGTCAGCCATTCGGAGAATGGCTTCAACAACCTTGAGATACGTCACTTTGCCTCCTTATAAAAGAGGGCCTTGAAAGCAAGGAAAAAGAGATGAACAGCATGACAATGGGCAAGCAGGCTTGCTAACGCAGGTCTCTTTCAACTCGCCGTCTTTATAGCTCCAGATGGGTTTCCCACCCAGAGGCACCCAAAGGTTAGCTGGTGATATACACCAAAGTCTTTGGGACTGATGCAAACGAATGGAAGCTCAACCCATAAAGGAGAACAGGATCCCTTTGAAGAAGGAAAAAGAATGGCAGCGAGAGGCACTGCGGCCGGAAAGGCAAACACAATGATTGTGGAGAAGCTTTATATAGTGGTCACAGTGTTATTGTACATCTTCAAGACATTTGGGGAAAAAATACAAACAAATTCTTATGCACACTGCACTTGTCTTATTTGTAGTGCAAAACAATAAAAAATAAAGCAGCAACAACAATGAAAGAACAATACAATATTTAAAAATAAAAACAATTTCAACCAACATAAACCTATCAGGATTTCAATGGGAAGTGTGGGCCTGCTTCTGGCCAATGAGATAGTCAGGTTAATTAGGATTGTTGTTGTTGTTGTGTGCCTTCAAGTCATTTCAGGCTTTGGGCAAGCCGAAGTCCAAAATTATTTATTTATTGACTACATTTATTTACTATATTTATATCTCGCCCTTCTTTCTCACCCTGAAGGGGACTCAGAGCAACTGTATGTACATACAATATATTATACTATTAGCATAGTACTTTTTACCTTTGACAACTTGATATAGACACAGGGTCTCTTCCCATCCCAATTTGCACTTCCAGAATTTGCAGCACTTTATCAGTCACCTCGTGTTTACAATATTTATATGGTGCACTTTACCCAGTGTATTTTTACAACCTCTCTGTTTTAATCCATGTTTTTATTAGTTCTTGTCATTTGTTTTTATTGGCTAATGTTTACATTTTTACAATTGTGCATGTCTTTTGTCTATTGTTGTGTTTTATATTGCTATTGTTTTTATTCGGACTTGGCCCCATGTAAGCCGCCCTGAGTCCCCTTTGGGGGATACAGGCGGGGTATAAAAATAAAGTTATTATTATTATTATTATTATTATTATTATTATTATTATTATTATTATTTGACATATGGGGTTTTCTTGGCACAATTTGTCCAGAGGTGGGCTTCTTGCCATTGCCTTCCTCCAAGGCTGAGAGAGTGTGACTTGACCACGATCTCCGAAATGCAAAAGGCAAGAGGCCACTATAACCAGAAATGTAATCAAATAATATAAACTATAAGACAGTATATATTCTATTGTCATAAAACATTCAATGTACAGACAAGGATGATAGGGATTCAAAATATACTAAATGCTTCAAAAAACACGTCTCTAAACCAAAATATAATCCATGTGTTACAAACACACATACATTCATAGAAAAGGTGAAGGTAAAGGTTTCCCCTGACGTTAAGTCCAGTCATGTCTGACTCTGTGGGTTGGTGCTCATCTCCATTTCTAAGCCCAAGAGCCGGCGTTGTCAGTAGACACCTCCAAGGTCACGTGGCCACTGGCATGACTGCATGGAGCGCCATTACCTTCCCGTCGGAGCAGTACCTATTGATCTACTCACATTGGTATGTTTTCGAACTGCTAGGTTGGCACTCCCGGGATTTGAACCTGCAACCTTTTGGTCTGCAAGTTCAGCAGCTCCGTGCTTTAACACACTTCGCCACCGGGGCTCCATAGAAAGCAGAACTCTATATTAAGGGTTTGCGAGTGGTTTAGAGACGTGTTTTTTGAAGCATTTAGTATATTTAGAATCTCTTATCATCCTTGTCCTGTACACTGAATGTTTTATGACAATAGCATATACAGAAAATACTGTCTTATAGTTTATATTATTTGATTACATTTCTGGTTATAGTGACCTCTTGCCTTTTGACCAAGATCTCTCCATGGGTTGAATGGCTGAGCCGGGATTCGAACTCACGTCTCTCTGGCCATAGTCAAACACTACAACAGTCTCCAAGAATCTACATGAGAACCATGTCAAATCATTTTCTTTTGTTTTGTTTTGGTTTGGTTTGGTTTTTTTGCCTTTCTTGGACTCTGTTCTTTACTTTCATCCCACTTTCTATGCACAATTGTTTTCCTCGCTTTCGCTATTACTATAGATAAAGCACAATAAAAATTATTTTTAAAAAATCATTAGCAATCAAGGCCTCTTCCACACTACCATATAATCCAGATTATCAAAGCAGATAATCCACATTGTTTGCTTTGAAGTGGATTATATGAGTCCACACTGCCATATAATCCAGTTCAAAGCAGATAATCTGGATTTTATATGGTAGTGTAGAAGGCTTATACTGGAGTCAATGTTTTCTCAGTTTTTTTGTGGTAAAATTAGCTGCCTTGGCTTATATTCGGGTCAGCTTATACTCGAGTATATATGGTACCTCACAACCTTTGAGGATGCCTGCCATAGATGTGGGCGAAACGTCAGGAGAGAATGCTTCTGGAAACCAACACCGTCTTGAGGATGCACAGCCTTTCCGGCTGGGTTCACTTCCCATCTCGGCGGCGTCTCATGAAAAATATGAAACATATGAATGGTCTGGGTTTGTTATTCCTACAAATGTGGGGGCAAAGCGGGGAAGAGTGGCAAGCCAGAGGCATCTGCCGTGGATTAGGCGCCTGGAGAAGAAGCCGGCGCTCTCCACAAAGGCCGACTGTGAACATAAGACCTGCCCGAGGGGGCAAGTCTCACTCCATGTTTGGCTACCAAGAAGGATTTCTTTGTCTCCGAGTCCAAGGCGGGCATTGATCTTGGCAATGGCCAAGTTGCAGCTCTGGCACAAGAGACCCGAGAAGAGAGGAATAAAATAACACTTCCGTTGAGAGTTGAATTCTTGATGTGGATCCTCGTCAGATTGTCAAGGACAATCTGTTGGTCGTGGGGGTTCTGTGTGGAACGTTTGGCCCAGTTCTATCGTTGGTGTGGTTCAAGGCACTCTTCGATTGTAGGCGAACTATACATCCTAGCAACTACAACTCCCAAACGTCAGGGTCTATTTTCCCCAAACTCTACCAGGGTTCACATTTCGGCATATTGAGCATCCGTGCCAAGTTGGGTCCAGATTTGGGGAATCCAGCCGTGAAAGGGGAATCTGTTCCTTCCTTGGGAAATATCCTTTTCTGTGCAAAGAATCTCAAGGCGCCCCATATTGACAGTATGGCTTTTGTAAGCGTTGCCCGTCCCTCCTCGCAAGGTTGGCCTTGGACCTCGACGTAATTCTAATCTTTGCAAACATTTCGCGGGAGGAATGAACAGAACAGAACATCCCCTCTGTGGCCAGAGCTGAAAAAGCCCATTCTTGGGAGTTAATTTCCTAAGCGCCTGGGGTTTCCGAACCTTTTGCACCGGAGACTTTCCAACCGAAAGGGCTTTCTTTCTGTTTCGGGGTAATTGGAGAGGGCTTAGCGCTCCTCCGCCGGCCCCGGCAGCTGGAACAAGTCTCTCGGAGGCAGAATACGGGCCCTGTTTGGCCGCTTGGCTCCAAAATCCAGTGGCGTGAAAGGCCAAACTGTGAAGATACACATTCCAGGGAATATGAGGCATACTCTTGAACTGAACCTGTTTCATAGGACAGTTTGCTCAATACGTATCTATATAAGAGTCAAATCATGTATACATGTATGTACGTTGGTTTGTTTGATCCATAAAGGCTCCTACGTGTCTTGATGGATTTGCACCACACTTGGCACATACACCCTTCATAACCCAACTTAAACTAATGGCAGGGTTTGAACTCAAAATACAGCCCATTTTTTAGTGTATTTCAACATTAAAATAATATGCATGTAGTGCTCAGATGAAATCAGCAGAGGGTGCTATAGAGATACAAAGCATTGGTTCCTGACCTCAAGGTATTTATGTATGTATGTATGTTTGTATGTTTGTATGTATGTTTGTATGTATGTATGTATGCAGTGCTCATATGAACCACAAGAGGGCAGTATATTCCACAGCTCTCTTACCTTTAGGACAGCATTTCTCAACTACAACTCCCAAATGTCAAGGTCTATTGTGCCCAAACGTCAGGAGAGAATGCTTCTGGAACATGGCCATACAGCCCGGAAGACTCACAACAACCTTTGGATTATATGAGTCTACATGGCCAGATAATCTGGGATCAGATCCTGGGATACAAGGCAGTGTAGATCCAGCCATAAACTACCATGGCTCCATTGTATGGAACCTGAGAGTTTGTTGTGCTCTGACAGAGAAAGGTAAAGATCTCAGCAAACTACAAATCCCAGGGTCCCATAGGTACATACAGTTATTGCGGTATCAAACTGCATTAAAAATTATTATTTTATTTTTTTAAATTAATTTTTCTTTTTTTCTCTCTCTTTCTCTCTCTTCTTACTTTTTTCTGACTATTTTGTTTTTTTTCCTTTTTCCTTGTATCGTTCCTACTTTTCTATAAAAAATATTGTTCTCCCACTTTCAATGTATACCAAACTTCTTTAAATTTTCTTTCATGTTATATAAAACTCCAATACATATATATATAACAAACTGCATTAATTCTACTATGCAGATGCACCCAAACCTGAGACATGCAAGAGACATCCTGCAGAGAGATATATTATTTACTTGTTTGGACTACAATTTGGAGATTCTGGGAGTCGTGTCTCATTCCTCCTCGGGTTTAAATAGAGTTGTTATTATTATTATTATTATTATTATTATTATTATTATTATTATTATTATTTATTTATTTATTTATTTACTACATTTATATCCCACTCTTCTCACCCTGAAGGGGACTCAGAACGGCTTACAAATCAAATGAACATACAATATATTATTAGCATTACACAATAGAAGCATTAAATTATTATATTGTACTATATCATTATATGGTAATATTATTAGTAATATTACATTTAATATATAATATACTAGAAGTGCCCGGCCACGCGTTGCTGTGGCAAAGTGGTGGTGGTATTGGTTAAAAATTGTTGTGTGATTTTTATTTGACGTTATTTGTATTTTTTAATTAATTTTATTGTAAGTTATCTTTTTATTTATTATATTTTATTATTTTCTTGTATAATTTTTAGTTATTTTTTGTTATTATGGTATTTTATTGTATTAATTTTTTAGTGTTTTTAATTATTTTTTAGTGTTTTTATTATTTTTTATTGGGTTGCTAGGAGACCAAGTTGGAGGAGCTTAGCCTTCTAACTGGCAGCAATTGGATAAAAGCAATGATTCCTCTCTCTCTAATTAGGACTTTATTTTTCTTTTCTTTTTGTTGTATCAACCTAGAGGCGTGGATGATGGGTTGTGTCGTCAAATTTCGAGGTTGGGGGGCCTGTAGTTTTGTTGTTTTGTGGGTTGCCATGATGCCATCACTCTTTTATATATATAGATAATTAATATTATTCTATTGTATTATTAGTAGTATAATATTGTATTCCATTATAATACTATTGTCAATATTATATGTATATACAATATATTATCTATTTATAAATTATTATAACTTTTCCAAACTTTGGCATTGTCGGCCTCTGGCTCATTTGCACTCTGGTTTTGCTGCAAAAATAAAGAGTGTGGCCTTTGCTTGAATAGGAGCCAGGGTGCCCATCCTCGGAGCTTGGCTGCGGGGAAAACACATCTCCAAAAAAGGAATCCGTCTGTCAGATGCAATTAAAAATGCCTTTGAGGAGCAGCCAGCAACAAGTTGGAAGCAGGCATGAACTCAAGGGCGATGCTGTTGCCTCAACTTGGATGATGATGGTTTCTTTGCAGCTTTTTAACCTTTCCCCTCCCCTGCCGTTGATCTCCTCCGAGGATTTTCCTGTTTATGAGCCCTGTTAAAACTGGGACCATTAATGCACCACCAGCAGGTCTACGACTGCTAATTTGAACCGCATAACTTCCAACACATTGCAGGCGAAATAATTGCCTTCCTCTGAGGCTGAGAGAGAGTGACTTTCCTTAGCTCTCCATTCCCTTGGATTCAAACCCGGATCTCCAGAGTCATACTGCAATGCTCAAACCATTCACAATTTTCCCAGTTTTTGTGGGTAAATTACTGTATATACTCGAGGATAAGCCTAGTTTTTCAGCCCTTTTTTAGGACTGAAAAAAAAACCTCCTCAGCTTATACTTGAGTGAGGGTCCTGGTTGGCTTATACTTGAGAATATATGGTACGTTTATTATTTTTCTCTATTATTATTATTGGTATTATTACATTTATTATTTTTCTCTATTATTATTGTTGCTACTATTACATTTATTTTACATTACAGTAGAGTCTCACTTATCCAACACTCACTTATCCAACGTTCTGGATTATCCAATGCATTTTTGTAGTCAATGTTTTCAATATATCGTGATATTTTGATGCTAAATTCGTAAATACAGTAATTACTGTATTATCGGTATTGCTACATTTATTATTTTACTCTACTAATTATTATTATTTTATTCTATTATTGTTGTTACTTTTATTTTTCTCAATTATTATTGTTATTACATTTATTATTTCACTCGATTATTACATTTATTATCTTACTGCATTTATTATTATGATTATGACATTTATTATTTCACTCGATTATTACATTTATTATCTTACTGTATTTATTATTATTATTATTATCAACACAACGACGTTGTATGGCACAGCAAACAAGATAGATATGCTGGATTTCGTTTCGCAAAACCACAAGTCGAACACTTCCCAAGTGTCTAGGACTGTGTGATGTATTTTCGGATGATGCTGCAGATCCCAGTAGGGTGGCCTTTTGCAGTTGGCAGATGGTGATTTTGTCAATGTCTATTGTTTCCAAATGCCGGCTGAGATCTTTTGGCACAGCACTCAGTGTGCCCATCACCACCGGGACCACCTGTACTGGTTTCTGCCAGAGTCTTTGAAGTTCAATCTTGAGGTCCTGAGAGCGGCTGAGTTTTTCCTGTTGTTTTTCATCTATGCGACTGTCACCTGGGATGGCAACATCAATGATCCAAACCTTGTTCTTTTCCACAACTGTGATGTCTGGTGTGTTGTGTTCCAGAACTTTGTCAGTCTGGATTATGACATTTATTATTTCACTCTATGATTATTAAAAGGATACATAAGCACATTTACATTCAAGAAGATGAAAATAATGATTTCATCAGAGTTGGACACTCACATCTTAAATTACAGTTTGATGTAAAGATTCAAAAACATTTAAACGACTGAGGCCTCAATTAATGTAATTTTATTGGTATCTCGGCTTATACTGGAGTCAATGTTTTCCCAGTTTTTTGTGGTAAAATTAGGTGCCTCGGCTTATATTCGGGTCGGCTTCTACTCGAGTATATACGGTATCCCATAGCTGGAAAAACGGATGTTAGTGGGAGAAGAGAGCCCTCCACTCGTAACCCTAAATCCCTCCTAAATCTATTATCATAGTTGTCATCCTTCTTGGGATTTCGTTCTCCTATTATCTTGATTCTTGGCAAGGTCGAGATCTGCCTGGGAGAGAAGAAGGGAAGCCGGGCTGACTTCTTTGATCTTATTTTCGGAGCTCTTGAGCTCCACTCCGCATTTTCTCATGCTTCTTCTCATGGGAGTCCCGTTCCGGGACACGGAGAACTGGCTTTCTTCTTCTCCGCCTCCTTTCAAGTCCGCGTCCATAAAAGCCAAAGTTGGAAGCTGGCATGTGAGCAAAAACCAAAGCATCTCCAATTATCTATCTGCCTCAGGGCATGGGCAAACTTGGGCCCTCCAGGTGTTTTGGACTTCAACTCCCACCATTCCTAACCGCCTACCGGCGGTTAGGAATGGTGGGAGTTGAAGTCCAAAACACCTGGAGGGCCCAAGTTTGCCCATGCCTGCTTTGGAGTGTCACAGTCTGAAAAAAAAAAATCAGTTCTGTTTGCTGTGTGCCGTAGAAAACGACAGGAAAGGGTTAAGGGAGAGGCAGTGGGCGGGGTCATGCAAATTCCACACCAATGGGATGTCTGTGGTGGAGGAAAAACAGACATTGGTAGGGCTCTTGGACATGTTTACGGCACTCGCTATAACCTTCAACGCCATTGGAGGGAGGTCCGTTTGTGTCTCCTGAGTAGTGGGAGATATAGTAAGAAATACTGGGATGTCCGTGGTGGAGGAGAAGCAGAAACCTGGCTGGTGGGCAGGATGGTGTTTGTAGAGGACACTGGCAGGGCTCTTGGACACTGGCAGGGCTCCGGGCGCTGGCTATAACTTTCAATGTGTCTGGAGGGAGGGCCGTTTGTGTCTCCTGAATACTGGCCGATATAGTCAGAAACACTGGGATGTCTGTGGTGGAGGAAAAACAGACATTGGCAGGGCTCTTAGAGAGGTTCATGGCACTCACTACAACCTGCAATGTCATTGGAAGGAGGGCCTTTTGTGCCGCCTGAGTAGTGGGAGATATAGTCAGAAACACTGGGATGTCCGTGGTGGAGGAGAAGCAGAAACTTGGGTGGTGGACAGGATGGTGTTTGTGGAGGACATTGGCGGGGCTCCTGGACATGTTCATGGTGCTCTCTATAACCTTCAATATCATTGGAGGGAGGTCCGTTTGTGTCTCCTGAGTAGTGGGAGATATAGTAAGAAACACTGGGGTGTCCGTGGTGGAGGAGAAGCAGAAACTTGGGTGGTGGACAGGATGGTGTTTGTGGAGGACATTGGCGGGGCTCCTGGACATGTTCATGGTGCTCTCTATAACCTTCAATATCATTGGAGGGAGGTCCGTTTGTGTCTCCTGAGTAGTGGGAGATATAGTAAGAAACACTGGGGTGTCCGTGGTGGAGGAGAAGCAGAAACTTGGGTGGTGGACAGGATGGTGTTTGTGGAGGACATTGGTGGGGCTCCTGGACATGTTCATGGTGCTTACTATAACCTGCAATGTCTCTGGAGTGAGGTTCATTGGTGTCTCCTGGGTACTGGAAGATATAGTACGAAATACTGGGATATCTGTGGTGGAGGAGAAGTAAAAACTTGGGTGGTGGACAGGATAGTGTTTGTGGAGGACATTGGCCAGGCTCCTGGACATGTTCATGGCACTTGCTATAACCTTCAATATCATTGGAGGGAGGTCTGTTTGTGTCCCCTGAGTAGTAGGAGATATAGTAAGAAACACTGGGATGTCTGTGGTGGAGGAGAAGCAGAAACCTGGGTGGTGGACAGGATGATGTTTGTGGAGGACATTGGCGGGGCTCTTGGACATGTTCACGGCACTCGGTATAACCTACAATGTCATTGGTGTCTCCGATAGGCTGTTAGGAATTGTGGGAGTTGTAGTCCAAAACACCTGGAGGGCCAAAGTTTGCCTATGCCTGGTATAGACTAATACAATCCAGTTCGAACAAGATAATGTGGATTATCTGCTTTGATAATTTGGATTATATGGCAGTGTAGAAAGGGCCATAGATAAAAAATATATATAAACAAGGCAAGGGGAAATTAACCTTGCGGCCCCTTTAAGAATTATTTAAGCATGTGTTTTCAATTGTCTCGCACTTGCAGTCTCCCAAGTGTCCACTAGAGGGAGGTAGTTACTTGCAAATGGATTTGGAGGACCTCAAACTTCAGAACTACACAGATGGATTTTCTGCAAAAAACATCTTCATATGTTGTTAGTGTTTCTGGCATCATCCTCACAGTGGGTTCGCAGTGCTTTCTGGATGTAGGTGAACTACAACTCCCCCAAATCAAGGTGGATTTCCTTCAAAGACCTCTAGTATTTTATGGTGGTCATGGGGGCTCTTTCATCTTCGGTTGAGTTCAGAGTTCTCTAAAGTTACAGGTGAACTATACATCCCAAAATGTCCAGGCCAATTCCCCTCAAAACCCACCAGTATTCAGATATGGGCATATTGGGTCTGTATAAGGTGAACTATATATCCCAAGACCTACAACTCCTATAAATCATGTCAGCAGATGTTCCAAAAGTGCCCATTCTCATGGTGACCTCAGAGGCGGACAATTCTCTGGCTTTTCTTGCTGAAGCAGCGGATTCTGATCTGGAACAAGTGACCACATGCATTTCCAAGGAACGTTGCGTAACTAATAAAAGTATATTTAAAAGTGTGTCTAGGGTTGAGCCATGCTTCACGATGACCCTCTGAAATCTGTGGGGTTTACATGAGATATATTTCCAAGTATTGTGAGGACTGCAGCATCCATCATCCCCAGGCTTGGGCATCTCCTTTAACATTCGGACTAAAACCCTGAGTGGATTCGCATTGAGCCCTACTGCAACGGGAGCCACCTGTTGGCCGTCACCGAGCACTGCAACCAAATCGGTGTCTTTTTTCCTATAGTTCTCACTTTTAACATTCGGACTAAAACCCGGAGCGGACTCGCATTGAGCCCTACTGCAACAAGAGCCACCTGTTGGCTGTCACGGAGCACTGCAACCAATCTGGAGTCTTATTTTCCTATAATTCCATTGGTTTCAATGGTGTTCACTTATTATTTTGTTTCGTACTCTGCTAAATCGAAAACAGAAGCGCGGCCTTTTCCTGTAAATCAGCCTATTGTACTGACAATGCGGTTTCTTCTCTTTTGGTGTGTTTTTTTTTCAAAAATAACTTTTGACTTCCTTAAAGATTTGGTGTAATCCTTTATTTATTATTCAACCCCAGTGAATCCCCTCCATCCTCAATCCGCCTTTGGGAAAACCTACAATCCCAACTGGATGAAAACATTGACAAGATAATCATTTTCACATTTAATGCAAACCCTGGAAATAACAGATTTTCAGGGAGTTCATATGGCTCTTGCTTCTCCTTTATGGATTTTCAAAAACCTGTTCTTTTCTATCAGATGTAAGACGTGTATTATATAATACTAGCTGTGCCCGGCCACGCGTTGCTGTGGCAAAGTGGTGGTGGTATTGGTTAAAAATTGTTGTGGAATTTTTATTTGACGTTATTTGTATTTTTAATTAATTTTACTGTAACTTGTTTTTTTATTTATTATATTTTATTATTTTGTTGTATTATTTTTAGTTATTTTGTTATTATAGTATTTTATTGTATTATTTTTAGTGTTTTTAATTATTTTAGTGTTTATTATTATTATTTTATTGTATAATTTGTACAGTAGAGTCTCACCTATCCAACGTTCTGGATTATCCAACACTTTTTGTAGTCAATGTTTTCAATATATCATGATATTTTGGTGCTAAATTCATAAATACAGTAATTACTACATAACATTACTGCATATTGAACTACTTCTTCTGTCAAATTTGTTGTATAACCTGATGTTTTGGTACTTAATTTGTAAAATCATAAACTAATTTGATGTTTAATAGGCTTTTCCATAATGCCTCCTTATTATCCAACATATTCGCTTATCCAACATTCTGCTGGCCCGTTTATGTTGGATAAGTGAGACTCTACTGTATTTATTTTATTTTTTATTTTTTTATTAACACTGGGCTGAGTGGGTTGCTAGGAGACCAAGTGGGCAGAGCTTAGCCTTCTAACTGGCAGTAATTGGATAAAAACAATTATTTCTCCCCCTCTAATTAGGACTTTATTCTTCTTTTTTTGTTGTCGGAACTTAGGGGCAAGGATGGTGGGTTGTGTTGCTAAATTTCTAGGTTCTGGGGCTTGTACTTTTGTTGTTTAGTGGGAGGAACGGACACCATTACTCCTTTATATATATAGATGGGATAATAATACTTGCTGGAATCTATCTATATAAAAATGTAAAGTGCATAATTCCCATGGAGTAAACAACAAAACCACTGGACCAAATCATACCAAATTTGGCCACAAAAGATATAGTCATCCAATCTATGTCTTTCCATTAAAAAAAACCCTATAAAATTAGGTCCAAATTACAGAAAAAAACCCAAAACCAAAAATGCACAGAGGACCCCCGGGAAACTTGGTGATTTTAGCTTCACCTGACAGGAAACAATCAGGGCCAGCTAACACCTCCCAACAAAAGAATCCCCCCAGAGAGGAAACAACCACGCTTTAAAGCTGCAAGCCCATTCAATGCTAATCAAGGTGATTAATTACAACATTCACACTTGCCTCCACAAACAAAATCCCACTTAGGATGATGCCACAGCAACACGTGGCCGGGCACAGCTAGTTGTATAGTAATCACAACGCATGCAACGTAACTTTGTGTATACTTCCTATCACTTGATGTGATATACTTGATGTCACTTGGCATATACTTAGCTAAGGGTGCATCTACTCTATAGAATTAATATGGTTTGACACCACTTTAACTGCTATGGCTCAGTGCTAGTTTCCCAAGGTCTTCAATACAAAATGCAAATAACCCGAATACCTACAAGGGCAGCATGCAGTTGCTTGTATTTAAGGGTGCAGCTACACTGCTGAGTTCATGCAGTTTGACGCCACTTTTGGTGCCCAGGCTCAATGCTATGAAATCATTGGAGTTGTAGTTTCCCAAGGTCTTTTGCCTCACCAAACTACAACTCCCATCACTCCATAGCACTGAGCGATAGCACTTGAAATGGTAAAGTCACGATTTTCCCCTGACATAAGTCCAGTCAGAGTTGGTGCTCATCTCCATTTCTAAGCCGAAGAGCCGGCGTTGTCCGTAGACACCTCCAAGGTCATGTGGCTGGCATGACTGTATGGAGTGCTGTTACCTTCCCATCAGAGCAGTACCTATTGATCGACTCACATTTACATCTAGCACCATTACATTCCCACCAGAGCAGTACCTATTGATCTGCTCACATTTGCATCTAGCACTGTTATTTTCTCATCGGAGCAGTACCTATTGATCTACCCACATTTGCATCTAGCACTCTTATCTTCTCATCGGAGCAGTACCTATTGATCTACTCACAATTGCATCTAGCACTGCTGCCTTCCTGCCGGAGCGATACCTATTGATCTACTCACATTTGCATCTAGCACCGTTACCTTCCCATCGGAGCGGTACCTATTGATCTACTCACAATTGCATCTAGCACTGTTATCTTTTCATCAGAGCGGTACCTATTGATCTACTCACATTTGCATCTAGCATCATTACATTCCCATCGGAGCGGTACCTATTGATTTACTCACAATTGCATCTAGCACTGCTATCTTCTCATCGGAGCAGTACCTATTGATCTACTCACATTATATATTATTATTGGTTTTTATTATTGTTCTTTGATGTTTCATATTTTATCATTGTTTTGTATCTGATTTTGCTGCAAGCCGCCCCGAGTCCCCTTCAGGGGAGATGGAGGTGGGATATAAATAAACTTATTATTATTATTATTATTATTATTATTATTATTATTATTATTATTTGCATGTAGCACCATTACCTTCCCATCAGAGGGTTACCTATTTATCTACCTATTTGCATGTTTTCAAACCGCTAGGTTGGCAGAAGCTGGGGCTAACAGTGGGAGCTCGCCCCACTCCCCGGATTTTAACCTGGCAACCTTTCGGTCAGCAAATTCAGCAGCTCAGAAGTTCAACCCGCTGCGCCACTGGGGGCTTGATGAGGTGCAGTCTATGGCCCAGGAAGGACAGCTTGGGCATGAAGTGTCTTTGTGGGAGATCCGAAAACTATGTCTCCATAACCCAATGATAAAAAATTTGGAGTCAACTGTCAAATCACTTCATTAGAGTCGAAGGGGAAGAAGAGGGAGAGAAATTGAAAGAGAGGGAAGAAGAGGTTTTATTTCCGAACTTTGCTGAAGTTTTGGTGCAGCTGGAAGCCAAGGGTCAAAAAATAAATCTCGGGTTTCAATGGGTACAAACCACATTTATTTTCATGCACAGATTGCAGGTGGCCGTTGGACCCGGCAGGGCCTTTTCCACACTCCCTGTCACTCATCACCAACTAATCAAAGTACCTTTGATACTATATCCATATAGCACTCGGATGCCATTTTGCACATGAGAAGCGTTCATGGTGCAAAACAACATAAAAATTCTTTCTTTTAATCGAATTTACCCAGGCCCGCTTTCCTATAAATCAGTCCTCAATACTTTTCTCATAAGATCCTTTTGTTATGTAATTATTTTAAAAAGCAGAGGAAAGTTTTACATGCACGTCCTGACTCATTTCTAGAAAGTTATCAAGAGTGCAAAAAAGCCATCATCTTGGTTAAATGCACTAAGATAAATACTCCCACAATTAGTAAACCAAATCCATTTTGACCAAAAACGTGCCTTGTGATGGAGAGGAATGAGAGTTGTGGCCAAAAGAAGGAAACTTTTCCAAACTCACACTTTGACCTATAGCAGCCCCATTGCTTTCATAGGGTTTTCATAGGTCCCTTTGACACCGCTATATAATCCAGATTATCAAAGTAGATAATTCACATTGTCTGCTTTGAACTGGATTATATGGCAGTGTGGACTCATATTATCCAGATTATCAAAGTACATAGTCCACAGTGTCTGCTTTGAACTGGATTATATGGCAGTGTAGACTCATACAAGTGTAGACTCGTATTATCCGGATTATCAAAGCAGATCATCCACATTGTCTGCTTTGAACTGGATTACACGGCAGTGTGGACTCATATTATCCAGATTATCAAAGTACATAGTCCACATTGTCGGCTTTGAACTGGATTACACGGCAGTGTGGACTCCTATTATCCAGATTATCAAAGCAGATCATCCACATTGTCTGCTTTGAACTGGATTATATGGCAGTGTAAACTCATATAAGTGTAGACTCGTATTATCTGGATTATCAAAGCACATAGTCCACATTGTCTGCTTTGTACTGGACAAGATGAGTCTACACTGCATTAATTGCAATTGCACCCAAGGGATGACGATGATGATGATGATGATGATGATGATGATGATGATGATGATGATGATGATGATGATGATGATGATGGCTCAGGTTGTGTGCACATGCGCAGTCTGCATTGATTGCAGTAAGGATGAACTGCAGTGTGCATTAATTGCAATTAAAATCACACACATGCAAGAGGTAACAAACCTGAGCCCAGTTCGAGACTGAGAACAACTTTGGCCGCCTGCTTTCTTGTAAATGGGATTGTGATTCTCATCTATTGGTGCGTGTGGTTACACTACGTTTCCTTTCCTGGGACTGTGGACAGTGGCCTCACTGAACAAGGTCAGAAATAGCACAAGCGCATTGCCATGTTGTGTGTTCTCTCTTTCTCCTTCTCTTAACAGTCCAAAAGCTGAGGAAGAAGGTCCGAGCTCAGCTTTGTGGCCTGAGCTCTTGAATAAGTTTTAGAGAAGTTGGGTGCATCCCAAGTTCCTCTCCCATTGATTGTTCCTGTTGTTGTTGTTGTTGTTGCTGCTGTTGCCACCATTGCATTCCAGCCTCAATTGTCATGTGACCTCTTCACAAGAGTGTGACATGAATTCAGCTCCACCCAATTGAGGATGGTAGACATGGGGTGCATCTACACCATAGAATTAATTCAGTTTCATATAACTTTAGCTTCCATCTCCCTTGTGGGATCCCTAGTGGGAAGGCAATGGAAACATCAGTCCCATGGATCCTGATCTAAAGAACAGACTCCTGTCGCTCACAGCATCTGCTGCCTAGTAAGTCAAGATGACAGGAGATGCTACCTAGATATACAACAAAGGTAGCAAATTGTCTATGTTCATACTTCTCCAACCTCCCTACTCTCCACTAGCTACATGGTGATGGAGGAGAGCTGCACCATCAAGTGTTTTTTGAGGATAGGAGTTTAGGGTTTAGCTTCCAACTCCCTAGAATTAATTCAGTTTCATATAACTTTAGCTTCCAACTCCCTAGTGGGATCCCTAGTGGGAAGGCAATGGAAACATCAGTCCCATGGATCCTGATCTAAAGGAGAACAGACTCCTGTCGCTCGCAGCATCTGCTGTCTATTAAGTCAAGATGGCAGAAGATGCTACCTAGATATACAACGAAGGTAGCAAATTGTCTATGTTCATACTTCTCCAACCTCCCTACTCTCTACTAGCTACATGGTGATGGAGGAGAGCTGCACCATCAAGTATATTTTGAGGTTAGGAGTTTAGGGTTTAGCTTCCAACTCCCTAGAATTAATCCAGTTTCATATAACTTTAGCTTCCAACTCCCTAGTGGTATCCCTAGTGGGAAGGCAATGGAAACATCACTCCCATGAATCCTGATCTAAAGGAGAACAGACTCCTGTCGCTCACAGCATCTGCTGCCTAGTAAGTCAAGATGACAGGAGATGCTACCTAGATATGCAATGAAGGTAGCAAATTGTCTATGTTCATACTTTTCCAACCTCCCTACTCTCCACTAGCTACATGGTGATGGAGGAGAGCTGCACCATTGAGTGTATTTTGAGGTTAGGAGTTTAGGGTTTAGCTTCCAACTCTCTAGAATTAATTCAGTTTCATATAACTTTCGCTTCCAACTCCCTAGAATTAATTCAATTTCATATAACTTTAGCTTCCAACTCCCTAATGGTATCCCTCGTGGGAAGGCAATGGAAACATCAGTCCCATGGATCTTGATCTAAAGGAGAACAGACTCCTGTCGCTCGCAGCATCTGCTGCCTGGTAAGTCAAGATGCCAGGAGATGCTACCTAGATATACAACGAAGGTAGTAAATTGTCTATGTTCATACTTTTCCAACCTCCCTACTCTCCACTAGCTACATGGTGATGGAGGAGAGCTGCACCATCAAGTGTTTTTTGAGGATAGGAGTTTAGGGTTTAGCTTCCAACTCCCTAGAATTAATTCAGTTTCATATAACTTTAGCTTCCAACTTCCACGATTCTGTAACATTGAGCTATGGCAAAGTGGTGTCAAATTCTCAAGTGTAGATGCACCCTACTTACATATTAGGTTAAGTTAGGCCCCATCGACCCTGCTGTGTGCTGCAAATCACTTCTGGTATTTCATCTATGCTGATGATCCTGCCATCACTGCTCAAGCTTTGAAATGGTTGAACGGAAGCTCTCAGTTAACAGGATAAATACATAAATATCTGGTTTGAACCAGATTATATGAGTCTACACTGCCATATAATCCAGTCACAATCTGGATTTTATATGCTAGTGTAGATGGAGCCTACATTGCCCTATATCCCAGGATCCGATCCCAGATTATCTGTTTATCTCAGACTACCTGGCAGTGTATTTTCACAAAATCCAGTTCAAAGCAGATAATCTGGGATGTAGGCCATTGTAGATCAAACCATAGATTATCTGCTTTTATTATCTGGATACGATAGTATAGATCCAGCCTTAATTTTAACGATAGATAAATAGATAGATAGATAGATAGATAGATAGATAGATAGATAGATACTATTTTGTATTTTTTCCTTTTTTTCTCTTTCTTTTTTAGTCTTATGCTGCAACTGAATTGTCTGTGAGTTACATTCAATCAGTTCTTTTAATTCCCTTTTCCGGTGCAAGTTGCGTCTTCGCATTTTCTACCAAGATGTCCTTCTTTCATAATATCCCCACAAACCGTCAGAAAGTATTTTAAGCTCAAGGGCTAGAAAACTGTTGTTTTTTTCGGTTTTTCTTTTTAGAAAAGCACAGAAATACAGAATTGCAGAAAAATCTCCTTCCCTTTTAGCAAATCATGACATATTTGGGCAAGCTAAGGGACTTGTGCCTTCAGAAAATCCTTTTTTAATTGATGGAGAGCCATGGCCGATGGTGGCACCTATGTCAGAAGGTCCCGTGCATCATCACAGGTATATTGATGGAAACTGGTATATGTGATGGAAACATGGGACCTCCTGGCATGGATGCCACAATTTGTTGTGTTTCTCCATCATTCCAGAAGTCCTTTCTAAGGTGGTTGGATGGATAAGAAGGTCTCAAAACCTGGGCAGATACCTAAAGAAGAATATAGTCCTTGAGATAACCTGAACCTGAGCCATATAGGACTTTATAAACTAATTCAAGTTGAATTGTGCCCAGACATAGACTTGGAAACCAATGGGACTGTTGCAAGAAGAGAATTGGGTGTTCTCTTTGGCCATCTCATTAGTGCTCAGCTCTTTGGACTAACTTTCCAAAAAGTTTGAACCGGCGGATGTTTCTAAACAATGGTCTCTATCCCACTCACTCCTATCCTCAAAAAACACTTGATGGTGCAGCTCTCCTCCATCACGATATAGCTAGTGGAGAGTAGGGAGGTTGGAGAAGTATGAACATGGACAATTCATTGGCCAAGAGTAGCTACCTTCGTTGTATATCTAGGTAGCATCTCCTGTCATCTTACTAGGCAGCAGATGCTGCGAGCAACAGGAGTCTGTTTTCCTTTTGATCGGGATGCATGGGACTGATGTTTCCATGCCTTCCCATGAAGGATCCCTGATATAACAGTCAGAAGCAGGATTACTGTCACAGTTCCTCCTTACTCTAGAGATCATTAGTTGGAACACATGGAAACATCAATCTGATCAACAGGAGTACAGATCTCTGTTACTCGCAGCAGCTGCAGCTTGGTAAACCAGGATTGGAGACTCCACACTCCCTATACAATTGAATATAGCAGGATTGTGAAGTCATACATTTCAATTACCCTTCATTGTTATTTTGAAAACATAGCAATACTAACTGATGAGTAAACTGTGAAAGAAGGGGGAAACTGGGGGCCCTTCTACACACCGCATAAAATCCAGATCCAGGTCAAAGCAGATAAAGTACACAAATTTCCTGATAACTCTTACCAATTTCTTCATATCCCTTGTTACTTCCAGCATTTTTAGAGATAGGTTCTTCGACATCTCAGATTTTGTAACTGTTATGTGTCTTTGAGTCACCTGCCAATTTATGTTTCCCTATTAATTCCATAGGATTTTCTTGTGCAAGGAATATCCACTCCAGTAGTAGTTTTGCTAGTCTCTTCCTCAGAAACACAGCCTATGCCATCTGGTATTAATTGTTGGTCTCCCACCCAAACCCTAGCCAGGGCTGACTCTTCTTAGCTCCAAAAATCAGACTGATGTATACTATTTACAGGGAGAGCTTGCTGTTGAGTAACACTCCAATTGCACCACCATGAACAAGCAATGCAGAAGGAGCAAAACCACTGCTTTGAAATGTCACTCACAGGTTTAGAGGAATAACCACAAAAGACAAATCCTTGTCTTTGTTTGCCATGACAAATGGGACCAAGGTTTTGCAATCCATTCCAGGTCACAGACGAATTCATGTAGTATTCCGCCAGAACTGTCCTCATTTAGTAGGGAGAGACCCAGGAACAGAGGTTAAAGAACTGGTTCTCTTTGTTCCCCAGTTTCATCTTGTTAACATGCCTTGTTAATTCATGCAAGAATGATTTCTCCCAAAGGGCATCCATATTGGTCTTGTACAGCAAAACAAGAGTCATATTGTACTTAAAACTAACAGATTACAACATGAGTTGTCACGGATTACAATCCATTTCCTCATTTGTGAAGATGTAGAAGATATCTTGATCCTGCTTAGATCACTAGTGGGAACACATTGAAACATCAATCCAATCAATAGGACAGATCTCTGTTGCTCACAGCAGCTGCAGCTTGGTAAACCAGGATTGGTAGACTCCACATTCCCTACACAATTGAATATAGAGGGATTGTGAATGTCCGTTTGCCTTAGCATCTATTTTCTCTCGCCTGATCTAGCCGCGTTGTATCTCCTTATGGAAAGATCAATCCGATCAAACAGGAGGACAGATCTCCATCACTCGCAGCAGCTGCAGCTTGGTAAACCAAGATTAAGAGACTCCACATTCCCTACACGATTGAATACAGAGGGATTGTGAATGTCTGTTTACTTTAGCATCTGTTTTTTCTCACCTCACCTAGCCGCTTCGTGTCTCCTTATGGAGAAAAAAAGCAGAATAATAATAATAATAATAATAATAATAATAATAATAATAATAAATGTATATATCTTGTATTTAAAATACTTTGCCATATGTTTGGTGACTGGAAAGTAAACATTTAATGCAGGGCCAGTTGCTGATGCGTGCTCTGAAGAAATCCCATCGTAGGAGATGAAACTGGTTAATCGAAGTCAATACATATATCCTTTCATGGCTTCCTAGGTCCTCAGATGCGACACAAACTTGGCATCAGAAGCGCAATAGCTGCTGTTTCTGTTGCCAAGTTTTGTTGTGTCTGAGTATCAAAGAAGCCTTTATCAAAAACATATCAAAAGATGGAAGGAAAGGTGGACAACATATTTGTGGTTGAAGCCTCAGCCCAAGATACGTATATCCCAGCAAGTGAAAATGTGGAAGGAGCTATGAAAGATTGGAGCCATCTATACCAACCTGTGGGTCCCCAGATGTTCTGGCCTTCAACTCCCAGAGTTGGTAAATTAGCTGGGATTTCTGTGAGTTGTAAGCCAAAACACCTGGGGACCCACAGGTTTAGAACCACGGCTCTATATCAAGAAAACAGGGTCCATTAGGTATCCGCTACACAGCTGGACAATGGGTTGTCCTCCATCCAAACAATGTTCTTGAGAAGATGGGGTCAAACACCTGACATAGTGGTGCAGAGTTTTTATTTCCATCTATCAATGCACCCGTGACCTAGGTTGGGGTTGTTGGTTGGTTTCTCCAGGAGGAAGGACTTCTCGAACTCATGTTTGCTTCACCACCTGCCTCCTCAGCATCTGCACTGGATTATGCCCACCTTCATAACCACAGAAACTTCTATATTGGTTTTGCGATGATTTGTTTTGTTGACACATGATTGAGAGAGCAGGTGGGACCTGCCAAAGCTGCAGGAGAAGATGAAAGTTTCCTAAGATCCTTCTATGGGCTTTCATGAAGGTTGCAACCTGGAGTTGCAGAATGCTACGGACATGGCTACCTTGATTCCCCAAACCTTTTGCTCACCAACGTGGGCCAACCAACTTTTCCAGCCTCATCCTCTCCACAGGCATTAGGTTATATTGCCACCATTGTTGTTGACAATAGGCTGTTGACAATAGAAGTTCTGGAGGACACCAGGTTGGGGGAAGCTAGTCGAGGTGGGGGGACGCGAGGAGCAGATCTCCGAAACCTTCTCCTCCAACACTTCCCCTTTCAGTGAAAAATGTGTGCAGAAAAACATCCCACCGCTTTTCATTTCTGATGCTTTTTTAGGTGTCTCTGATCAGATGAGGATGGGATTTGGGAAGTGGCCACCAGGTTTGGGGCTTTCAACTTCACGTTTTCACTTTTTAAACCATTACCAAATGACTCATGTTTGCAAACCACTCCAGCCATGTTCTCCACCCACCTGGCTTCGCCATTGGAAATACCCATTCTGAAGAATGTATTTAGCAACAGAATGTCTCTCTTATTATGGGGTGGACCGGAATGAGCCCCGAGAACTTGAATCCACCGTTAAACGGCTCACCAAATTGTGTCAGTCACTCACCAAAGAATGGCCGTTCTCCACTCTGGAGAGCATCATGATAGACTTTTTCAAGGTCTAAAGATTGTTTGTGGACACAAACATTAATACAAGTCTCTGATAGGACAGAGATGGACAGAATCGCGGGGAGATGGTGGCGGGGTATAAATAAGGCTTTATTATTATTATTATGACACAGCAAACAAGATACATATGCTGGATTTCGTATCACAAAATCACAAGTCGAACACTTCCCAAGTGTCTAGGACTGTGTGATGTATTTTCGGATGATGCGCGCAGATGCCAGTCGGGTGGCCTTTTGCAGTTGGCAGATCGTGATTTTGTGAATGTCTCTTGTTTCCAAATGCCGGCTGAGATCTTTTGGCATGGCACCCCGTGTGCCCATCACCACCGGGACCACCTGCACTGGTTTCTGCCAGAGTCTTTGAAGTTCAATCTTGAGGTCCTGAGTTTTTCCTGTTGTTTTTCGTCAATGCGACTGTCACCTGGGATGGCAACATCAATGATCCAAACCTTTTTCTTTTCCACAACTGTGATGTCTGGTATGTTGTGTTCTAGAACTTTGTCAGTCTGGATTCGGAAGTCCCACAGTATCTTTGCGTGCTCATTTTCCAATACTTTTGCAGGTTTGTGATCCCACCAGTTCTTTGCTGCTGGGAGGTGGTACTTGAGGCATAAGTTCCAATGAATCATTTGGGCCACAGAGTTGTGCCTCTGTTTGTAGTCTGTCTGTGCGATTTTCTTACAGCAGCTGAGGAGATGATCCATGGTTTTGTCGGTTTCCTTGCACAGTCTGCATTTTGGGTCATCAGCTGATTTTTCGATCTTGGCCTTGATTGCCTTTGTCCTGATGTCTTGCTCCTGGGCTGCAAGGATCAGGCCTTCTGTCGCCTTCTTCAGGGTCCCATTCATGAGCCAGAGCCAGGTCTTCTCCTTATCAGCTTTTCCTTCAATTTTGTTAAGGAACTTTCCATGCAATGTTTTGTTGTGCCAGCTGTCAGCTCTAGTTTGTAGTGCGGTTTTCTTGTACTGATTTTTTTGTCTGCTGTGCTTTGAGGAGTTTCTGATTTTTGACTTCAATCAAAGCACTTTGCTTTACATATTCTGCCAGGGCATGTTCTTCTTCTTTGACTGCTTGTTTTACTTATTATTGTAAAAAACATTTTTTGCCAATGGGGACAAACTGGGGTTCTGTTGGTCTCCCAGATGTAATATCTTAAGAATGACTAAAATAGAGGTTGGATCGTGTGTCCAAAAGATCAGAGTTTGAATAACCGCACAGCCATGAAAACACAATGAGTGGCCTCGGGTACGGCACACTCTCTCAGACACTGGGCAAGTCTCCTCTGAGTAAACCTTGCTAAGAAGACCCTTGGTCAGGATTATCATTTGTTGGAGATAAATTGAAGTCACACAACAATGACAACAAATTTTGGAGAGCAACATTTTTTTTGCCACGTTTGTTGTTTTAGGTTCTAGAAAGTCCCTTGGTTCCCTAGGGGATATAAGAGGAGAGAGCAAGATTAGTTTTAAGATTTCCCCGCAAAATGGAGAGCCCATAAAACAATGTCAGAAAGATACTTTCAATTGTAGTATATCTTTATAGCAAGCCCATTCAAACTTAGCACTCAACTGAGTGTTTAGCGCAAAGACGGCTCCATTTCCTGTTCATTTGTCTGAGCTTCAAAAGTTTCCTCTGAACAATAAATAAATTCACCTCAAGCGGAAAGGGTTAACAAACCAAAACTGACTTCTGCTGCTCCTGAATTGCATAACTCCCTTGAGGAGGGAGGGAGGAGCGGGGGCAAGAGGCATCCGAAGACCACGGAGAAGAACAACAAGGGAGAACTTGAGGAACTCTTCTCCACCAGCATCCGGCCATTGCTGCAGAAGACAACCTGGTCCAGATGTTGACACTTGGAGAAATACCTTGGGAGAGATAAACCTTATGGAGGAAGCAACACATACTTCCAATGTCCTGTCCTATAAGCATCCCAATTTGGCAGGAATGGCCCTAGTCAACCCTCTATAATGATGATGATGATGATGATGATGATGATTATGTGACTCAGCTGGAGTCACAGAGTGATTCTGATGGAGATTGTGGGATTCAGGTTCCAGATGTTCAAGATGATGGGATTCAGGTTCAGGATGACTCCGACGGGAATTATGGGATTCAGGTTCACAGTGTCCCTGCTGTGAGAGATGAGGAGCAGGGAGGCATTCCCACGGCAGAGAATGTAGTTGATGATACTGGAGATGATACTGAAGCTAGCCAGGTGCAAAGGGAGGACAGCTCCCAGCTGCTAACGAGCTGTCTGGTCTTGATGAAACGGAATCTCTGGATCGAGCTGGCCATTTGGAATTTCGGGTTTGCCAAAGTGTTAAAATAGCAAACAAGAAAGAGGTCAGAGGCCAAAGGAATGCGTTCATGCTATGCAGGGAATATTAAAGGGTGTACTTTGTCAAAAGCAATGTCTCGTTTTGAGTCTAGAAGCAAGCTCTTTGTTGCACCCCAAGGCAGCTTGAACACTGGAAACCAAACAGAGACCAATAATCATATAATATCTTTATTAAAACAATAATAAATTCAGGAAAGAATAAGTGACTATATACTCCTTGCAGTCAAGAAAAACACATGGCTTTGTTCCTACACATTGGTGTGCAATGCTCCAGCGCATGTCCGCATTTTACAATCCAAGAAATTTCAATCCACACGAGTTGGTGGAAAACTTCCAGCTAGGCTCAACTAAGCAGGGCTAGCAAAACCATGCTTTCTTGTAGATTAAATCAGTGTTATTGTTAGCTGTAATAGAATCCTGGAGTATATTTGCCGAAAGCCTATTGTCATTCTGGTTGACAATAAACATTTAACAGAGGTTTCATAAGTGGGAATCAGCAGGTACGGCTTTTCGTGGCGTCATGGGGATATAAGTCATAAGACTAGTTAAACTTGTCAACAGTGACACAGGTTGGTCCGAAGGTCAGCATCATGACTCCGGTTTGGGACAGAAACACATGTATAAAAGGAGGAGCATAGAGTCACTTTTGGGGCTGAATCATGTTCCACCACGTTTTGCTGTCCAACACAAAAGTTATTTGTAAGGGAGGTCCGATTTGCATGGGTCTCATGAGAAACTAAACCCACAATCAACCCCGATCTGTAATTTTCCCCACCTACAGATGCAAAGGGCGATGTGGTGGGAGTTAATTTGAACATGGAGCATAACTTCAATGTAATTACAAATGAGCCCTTTTATGATGCAATTGGGGATTCTAAAGAGGCATCTCTATCTCCCCATAAAGTAGGCATGGGCAAACTAAGGCCCTGGGGGCCGGATGTGCCCCCCTGGGCACTTATTTCAGGCCCTCCTTATTTTCTTTGTCCTCTTGGCATAAGAACATAGTGGCCTACCACATCCTTATGCTAAAAGGACAAGGGAGGGAGGAAGAGAAGCATGGAGCACCTGAGAGCCTTCAGGAGTGCTCTCGGCCACCACGTGTCTCATCCTCCTCCTGCATAAGGATAATGTCGTACCCCAAGGCAGCTTGAGCACTGGAAACCAAACAGAGACCAATAATCATATAATATATTTATTAAAACAATAATAAATTCAGGAAAGAATAAGTGGAAAGGATGAGTGAGCAATAGTCCTTTAAGGAATGGTATGAATTAGTCCAAAGAGTTGAAGAGATATGTCCAATATTATTGTCCAAAGTCCAGAAACCGAAACATGCTCAAAATTGTTGAAAAGTTCTTGAGGGGGGGAAACAACAAGGAAGCAGGAGTGAATAACAAGGTCCAAAGTCACTAGGAAGTCTTGGATTTCAAAGCTAAAAGCAATCTGGATTCAGGAACAAGGCAAGGACGTGAATTTACTCCGGATTAAATTGGGAATCGCGGCTCGGCTTGATGAAATCAGGGAACTGGAAATGGTGAAGTCGCTATGTTGACACCACACATTGTTCACAGTGCAAGACACTTTTATAGAAGTTGGATCTAATAACAGTGAAGGGAAAACTAACTCCCCAAAGGTTCCCAAGGCAATCTGCTATCCAGTATCCCCTCTAGATGCCAATCGTTGACTCCTTCTAAACTTCTGTGTCTGAGATCTCTGTTGCTGCAAAAACTCCCTTCTGTTAAAGGATACATTCCTTGGGGAACTCGGAACATCTGGTTCTTCCATGGGAGTAATGTTTTCAGTATCTCTCCCAATTAAGGACGCCTTGGAGCTATCCACAGCTGGGGTCTGTAATTGGAAGGAACTCGGAGGAGAACTGGGTGAAAAGTCAGAATAAGCTTCATCCTGGTCAAAGTTCATTTCTGAACCAGGTTCCAAACCCAAAGGTGGCTGGGATATAATGCGAGAGGCCCCATCCTTATGCCAGGAGGATGGCTCAAGGAAGGCATGCAGGCCCTCCTTATTTTCCTTGTCCTCTTGGCATAAGGACATAATTGTACACCACATCCTTAAGCCAAAAAGACAAGGGAGGAAGAGAAGCATGGAGCACCTGAGAGCCTTCTGGAGTGCTCTCGGCCACCGCGTGTGTCATCCTCCTCCTTGCATAAGGATAATGCGAGAGGCCCCATCCTTATGCCACGAGGATGGCCCTCCTTACTTTCCTTGTTCTCTTGGCATAAGGACATAATGCCCAAAAAGACAGAGGAGGGAGGAAGAGAAGCATGGAGCACCTGAGAGCCTTCTGGAGTGCTCTCGGCTACTGCGTGTGTCATCCTCCTTCCTGCATAAGGATAATGCGAGAGGCCCCATCCTTATGCCACGAGGATGGCTGGAGGAAGGCATGCAGGCCTTCCTTATTTTTCTTGTCCTCTTGGCATAAGGAAATAGTGGCCCATGGTTTCCTTAAGCCAAAACGACGAGGAAAGGAGATAGAGAAGCATGGAGCACCTAAGAGCATTCTGGAGTGCTCTCGGCCACCGCGTGTGTCATCCTCCTCCCTGCATAAGGATAATGCAAGAGGACCCATCCTTATGCCACAAGGATGGCCCTCCTTACTTTCTTTGTCCTCTTGACATAAGGACATAGTGGCCCATGGCATCCTTAAGCCAAAAAGACGAGGGAGGGAGATAGAGAAGCATGGAGCACCTGAGAGCATTCTGGAGTGCTCTCATAAATCATAGAATCATAGAATAGTAGAGTTGGAAGAGACCACATGGGCCATCTAGTCCAACCCCCTGCTAAGAAGCAGGAAATCGCATTCAAAGGACCCCCGACAGATGGCCATCCAGCCTCTGCTTAAAAGCCTCCAAGGAAGGAGCCTCCACCACGGCCCCGGGGAGAGAGTTCCACTGGTGAACAGCCCTTCTCACAGTGAGGAAGTTCTTCCTGATGTTCAGGTGGAATCTCCTTTCCTGTAGTTTGAAGCCATTGTTCCCTTGTGTCCTAGTCTGCAGGGCAGCAGAAAATAAGCTTGCTCCCTCCTCTCTATGACTTCCCTTCACGTATTTGTACATGGCTATCATGTCTCCTCTCAGCCTTCTCTTCTGCAGGCTAAACATGCCCAGCTCTTTAGCCGCTCCTCATAGGGCTTGTTCTCCAGACCCTTAATCATTTTAGTCGCCCTCCTCTGGACGCTTTCCAGCTTGTCAACATCTCCCTTCAACTGCGGTGCCCAAAATTGGACACAGTGTGATTCCAGGTGTGGTCTGACCAAGGCAGAATAGAATAAGGGGGAGCAGGACTTCCCTGGATCTAGACGCTATTCCCCTATTGATGCAGGCCAGAATCCCATTGGCTTTTTTAGCTGCCGCATCACATTGCTGGCTCATGTTCATCTTCCTCCCCACGAGGACTCCAAGGTCTTTTTCGCACACACTGCTGTCAAGCCAGGCATCGTCCCCCATTCTGTATCTTTGATTTCCATTTTTTCTGCCGAAGTGAAGTATCTTGCATTTGTCCCTGTTGAACTTCATTTTGTTAGTTTTGGCCCATCTCTCTAGTCTGTCAAGTGTCACGTATCTCATCCTCCTCCTTACATAATGCGAGAAGCCCCATCCTTATGCCAGGAGGATGGCTCGAGGAAGGCTGAGAGGTGCTAAGAGGACAGGCCGAGGATTGGGGAAGGAGATGAATGAGATCAGATAGGGATGTGCATCTAGAGCAGGCATGGGCCAACTTCGGCCCATTCCTAACCGCCTCAGGCCCCTTCCTTTTCCCCCTCAGCCGCTTAAGTGGCTGAGGGGGAAAAGGCCTGAGGCTGTTAGGAATGGGCCAAAGTTGGAGCCCAAAACACCCGAAGGGCCGAAGTTGACCCATGCCTGCTCTAGAGTATTGCAAAATTTTGCAACAGGCTTGTTTTGGAAACTGTCCGAAACAGCAACCTAACTCCAGGCGAGTGTGCAAAAAAAAGGCACTGTTGATTTTCTAACACATATTTTCACACATCTGAGAAAAAAGACACCAGAAGTTGGGAGGAAACAGATGCAGTTCTGGGTTCAGCAGCTTGATTTCTTTGAGCCAAACCTGACTGCTTCTCATACCATTTCGTTTTAGCTTTCCTGGGATCAGATACGATAGGATGATGGACAGCTGAGATTTTCCCTTTCCACTTCCCTACTTTTTTCGTCCACAAAGGAGACACAAAGCAGCTGATGTTTTCAGCCCAGATTGATGACAAGCAGGTCCGTAGCCGGAAAATAAATTCGGGAGGGGTTGAAACTTTTACTCCTGAATTTTAACCATGCCAAGTCACTTGTGACAACGAGTCCTTGATGGTAGTACTTCCTCATTCATTTCCACCCACTGCTGCCCATTTTATGGGTGTTTTAAATTAGTTAAATTAGCCTCCCCGCATAAAGCGGTACCTATATTTCCTACTTGACAGATGCAACTGTCTTTCAAGCTCCTTAGATCAACAAGCTAGGCTATTAAAGGTCAGGAGCTCAATCCGACCCGGGCTGGCTTCAAACTCATGACCTCTTGGTCAGTAGTGATTTATTGCAGCTGGCTACTAACCAGTTGCACCACAGCCCGGCCCCTCCTGAATATATATATATATATATATATATATATATATATATATATATATATATATATATGGCTACGAGGCCTGGTTTTACCCCATGAGAAAGCAGAGACGACGGTTTACAAAAGGCAAGTATTTATTAGCAGGTTCATTTGGTAGAACAATCACAACAAAATATTTAAAACGAGCAATGAAAATAAATATCAGCCTCCCATTTCACTTTTGTCATCTGCTTTCGAGAGCGGCATTGTCTGCATATGCAAAAAAAGCAGCACGGGATCAAAGCAATCCTTACCCTATTTTGGCTACAAATGCACCAAATTTATAAAACAAATGAACCTAGAGTATTGCTAACCATTATTGCTAAAGTATTATCATTTGCAGTGCACCCAGTCTTATCCTGCATGTACACATATAATGTTCACCTTTCCAATGTGCAATTACAAAACAAAGCATGTTAAATGGAAGATTTAGTTTAGAAGTTGAGGGAAAGCACAGATTTCCTATCAACATTGCTTTTCGTTACTTTAGGAAGCACCTCTTGCAAATGCATTGTTTTCTGAGAACATTTCATTCATTAACAAAGCTTAACGAGAACATACGAGGGTTGAATGAAAAGTAATGCCTCCACCTTCGTTACTTGGGTTTGGATGGAAGTATTTTAATAAATCAAATGCAGAAATAATCCTTAGAATGTGTTTTTTAACTACCACTGTTCATTTTTTCACATAATCACCAGACAATTGGATACATTTCTGCCAACGATGATCAAGTTTTCTGAAGCCGTCACAGATGAAGTTGACACTCTGTTTCTGCGACCGGCGTTTCACAGGAGCCATCGTGCACAGATCTTCCGATAGCCAAGCAAAACATAAATAATGTGACCCACATGTTCTTGTGAAATGCTGATTATGCTTGAAATTTCTCTCTGAATGATACCATGATCGTCCTGAATCTATCTGTCAACCTTTTGCTTGTCAAACTCAGTGGTTGAAATGCTTGAAATTTCTCTCTGAGTGATATGAATCAATCTGTCAATCTATTGCTTGTGAAACTCAGTGGTTGCTGTCACAGGATGTCCAACTCTTTGTCACGCAAGTCAGATGTTCCCACCTCAACATCTTTAAACTTACTTGTTCAACGACACACAGGACTCACATCAACACGATCCCCATAAACAGCTTGCATTCTCGATGAATCTACTTTGGGGCGACACCTTCTGCTGCCAAGAATTCAACGACTGCACGTTGCTTAAGTCGCATTGACCGACCGTCAGTACAGGGTTCCATACTTCGCACTTTAACAACACAACCGTTCAATGCTCAGGCTTCCCCGTCTGCGCAGGGTTCCATACTTCGTCCTTTAACAACACAACCGTTCAATGCTAAGGCTTCCCCATCTGCGCAGGGTTCCATACTTCGTCCTTTAACAACACAACCGTTGAATGCTAAGGCTTCCCTGAATGCGCAGGGTTCCATACTTTGCACTTTAACAACACAACTGTTGAATGCTAAGGCTTCCCCATCTGCACAGGGTTCCATACTTTGCACTTTAACAACACAACCGTTCAATACTAAGGCTTCCCCATCTGCGCAGGGTTCCATACTTCACCCTTTAACAACACAACCGTTCAATGCTAAGGCTTCCCCATCTGTGCAGGGTTCCATACTTTGCACTTTAACAACACAACCGTTCAATGCTAAGGCTTCTCCGTCTGCGCAGGGCTCCATACTTCGCACTTTAACAACACAACCGTTCAATGCTAAGGCTTCCCTGTCTGCGCAGGGCTCCATACTTCACACTTTAACAACACAACCGTTCAATGCTAAGGCTTCCCTGTCTGCGCAGGGCTCCATACTTCGCACTTTAACAACACAACCGTTCAATGCTAAGGCTTCCCCGTCTGTGCAGGGCTCCATACTTCGCACTTTAACAACACAACCATTCAATGCTAAGGCTTCTCCGTCTGCGCAGGGTTCCATACTTCGCACTTTAACAACACAACCGTTCAATGCTAAGGCTTCCCCGTCTGCACAGGGTTCCATACTTCGCCCTTTAACAACACAGGCTTCTCGCCAAATGTAACTAACCGTAGAGGAGAATCTACTGAACAAGCCAGGAAATCTGCCGCAAATCTGTTCATAGAATCATAGAATCATAGAATAGTAGAGTTGGAAGAGACCACATGGGCCATCTAGTCCAACCCCCTGCTAAGAAGCAGGAAATCGCATTCAAAGCACCCCCGACAGATGGCCATCCAGCCTCTGTTGAGGAGTTACGAAGGTGGAGGCATTACTTTTCATTCAACCCTCGTACTACATATTTTACACTTTATTGCATAGAGTAGGATTCTATGATTCACATTAACTGTGGGATTCAGGGTGTTTAAAAAAAAGCAACTTTATGCAGTTGTAGATACTGTGAACACCCTGCAACACCACCACAAATCCAGTGACCAAAAGGAAAATAGCTTCATGTGATGTAAGCATGTTACACAGGCACACTACGTGGGTTTTGGCCACAATGATGGATCCACAAGGAAGGCTCAGACAGTGATCTGCTGGTGTTCTCGGAAGAGGGCCCTTTGGTGCGTCACGCAGGAGTCCTGGAAGTTCCGGAACATGGGGTCGTAATGCGCATCCTCCACCATGGCGTTGCTCTCGCTCTTCCCGGCTTCCTCCACCAACTGCCGGATGCTCAGCTGCTCAATCTGGAGTCAGAAGAGGAGACAAGAGGCCTTGGTTTGCACCTGGAAAGGCTTCCAAAGACTGGGTTCCTAAGGCCATGGATGGGGAATACTAAGGTGTCTTTGGCTTCCTCTGAGAAAGCGAGATTAGGCTGGCACCCTCCCTGTCCATCTTTCGTAAGGACCTTAAAACATGGTTATTTCGATGCACTTTCGAATAAATAGTTCCAGTTAGACATTTAGATGCCACAACTATTGCACTTTATCAGTGATTCCTCCCTCGCTGATTTTAACTTCTAAATGAGATCCAATTGCCTTCCTTGGTTCCCTTTTGAAGAGTCTGCGTAATTTTTATCCTTACAGATTGTACACTATGCGCATACTCTAATGTTTTGATGTTTTATGCTGGCTTATACTGTTTATACTGTTTTTTACTGTTTTATATTGGCTTAATTATGTTGTATTTTAATGTATGTTATACTGCATTTTATTGTCCATTTCAACTGTGAAATTACCTTCCCCATTTCGGCACATTCTGCACTTTGCCCGGGATCTATGAATTAGTCTCCTGTTTTTAATATTGTATGTTTCATTTCGATTTTAACTATTGTTTTTACTGAGATTGATGTTTTTATTGGGATAATTGTTTTATTGCTGTGTTATTGATATTTGATTGTTTTATCAGGCTAGGCCCCATGTAAGCCGCCCCGAGTCCCTTCGGGGAGATGGGGCAGGGTATAAAAATAAAGTTGTTGTTGTTGTTATTATTATTATTATTATTATTATTATTATTATTATTATTATTATTATGCTGGGCTTGCCCCCATGTGAGCCGCCCCAAGTCCCCTTTGGGGAGATGGGAGGGGGATATAAAAATAAAGTTGTTGTTGTTGTTGTTGCTATTATTATTATTATTATTATTATTATTATTATTATTATTATTTGCCCAGGGTATATATCTATTTAAGTAGGGGTAGAAGAAGAAAAAGAGGAGGAGGAGGAGGAGGAGGAGGAAGAAGAAGAAGAAGGAGGAAGAAGAAGAAGAAGAAGAAGAAGAAGAAGAAGAAGAAGAAGAAGAAGAAGAAAGAGAGGAAGAGGAGGAGGAGGAAGAGAATGAAGGGGAAAGAGTAGAATTGGAGGAGGAAGAAGAAAGGAAAAGAAGAGGAGAAGGAGAAGAGGAGGAAGAAGGAGAAGAAGAGGAGGAAGGAGAAGGAAGAAGAAAGGAGAAAGAAGGAGGAGGAAATGTGGAGGAAGAAGAAAGGAGAAGAGGAGGAGGAGAAGGAAGAAGAGGAAGAAGAAGGAAGAGGAAGAAGAAGAAGAAGAAGAAGAAGAAGAAGAAGAAGAAGAAGAAGAAGAAAGAGAGGAAGAGGAGGAGGAGGAGGAAGAGAATGAAGGGGAAAGAGTAGAATTGGAGGAGGAAGAAGAAAGGAAAAGAAGAGGAGAAGGAGAAGAGGAGGAAGAAGAAGGAAGAAGAAGGAGAAGAAGAGGAGGAAGGAGAAGGAAGAAGAAAGGAGAAAGAAGGAGGAGGAAATGTGGAGGAAGAAGAAAGGAGAAGAGGAGGAGGAGAAGGAAGAAGAGGAAGAAGAAGGAAGGGGAAGAAAAAGAAGGAGAGGATGAAGGAGAATAAGAAGAAGAAATCGGGTGGACAGGAAGAACAAATAACTCTGGATGCAAGCCTTGAAAGTCAATAGATCCTATTGCTACAGATGGGGAAATGAAATACAATGAGAACTGGTCAAAGGAGAGCGATGCTGGAAGGAGCCAACACAAAGCCAGGCAGCGATGCTCATGCTCACCTCCACAAGAATCAGCTTGAAGCGCAACGGAGTGGCATCCGGAAACTCTTCCCCAAAACACAGGATGACTTTGCTGCTTGGGAACCGGCCTTGGTTGTTATAATACTGGTGAAGCTCTACAAGGAGACAATGGCAAGCATTTCGTGTCAGTAAGAAATACCTGGGCACGGAATATCTGGAAGCACAAAAGCTGATGGGACAAGAATGCAATGGCAGTGAAAAGGTGTATTTCTTTTTCATATATATGTATTATATTTATTATATTATATTATATTATATTATTTATTACTACCATCAAGTACCAACATCAAGAATATTAACAGCCTAGTTCGCTGTTGACCTAAGCAAAGACAGTTGCATTTAGGTACCACTTTATGTGGGGAGGCCAATTTAACTAAGTTACGACACCATAAAACCTCCCAGCAGTGTGCGGAAGAATGAGGAAATACTCCATCAAGGACTCGGTGTCACAAGTGGCCAATGAAACGACAGCTCCCCCTGTGGCCGGAATCGAGCATACGCTCATGAAGCCAGAAGCTGGAAAATGTTAAATTGCCTCTGTGTCTGTCACTATGTCATATGTCGAATGGCATTGAATATTAATAATAACAATAACTTTATTTTTATAATAATAAATTTATAATAATAAATAATAAATAATAAATTTACAGCCCGAAAGACATACAACAACCCAATAATAAATTTATTTTTATATCCCGCCACCATCTCCCCGCAGGGACTCGGGGCGGCTAACATGGGTTGAAGTCCAAATATCCACAATAAGCAAAATAAAGTACAGATTACAATAAAGATTAAAATAAAGTACAGATGTTTGCCATGTATATGTGCATAGTGATCCATCCTGAGTCCACTTCGGGGTGAGAGAGAAGGGTGGAATATAAATACTAATTTATACATATATAAATGTAATGTACGTTTGTAAGACTGAGTAAACAACAAAACCACTGAACCAAATCACACCAAATTTGGCCACAAAAGACGTAGTCGTCCAATCTATGTCTTTCAAACAAAAAAACCTGGAAAATTAGAGAACGAGGAAGAGCCGTTTTCAACCCTGGTTGCTGGTTAGAATGGTAGGCCCTGCCCCCTTTAGGCCCCGCCTACTTTGTCTCCTAGCAACCCCCTCGGCCACAATGGCGCCGGGGTACAGCCAGGGTTCAGGCTTTTGAGGCTGCAAGGCAAACAAAGCATTCCCATAAGCATTCCCATAAGCCACAGCAACGCGTGGCCGGGCACAGCTAGTAAATAATAATAAATAAGAGTGTGTGTCTTCTTTCTCGTTCCTCTTGACCACACTCTGACATTTGAGGATGTTGCAATGTTGGAAGGAGGACACGGCCCTGGGATAGACTTTCAAGGAAAAACCACAGCAAATACGTTAAAAAGCCCAAACGAGATCTTCTTCTCACGAACCTCGGAGGAAGTGGTTTGTGTCGAAGATGCTGACCACCTCGTCCCGGTCCAGCTTGTTGGGCCTGTCCTTGCAGGGCATGGTGTTGCCGCTCCAGAAGACCCGTCCCTGGCTCAGCCGCTTGATGAAGATGCCTTGCTTGTTGCCGTGGAGCAGGACGCCCCGCTCCAGGTGCCCAAAGAGCTTCTTGGTGATCTGCCGCTGGCGCTCATTGGCGATCACGTCCGCCGAGGGGAAGCGCACGTGCTCCAGCGTCTCCGGGGAGAACGGGGACTCGCCCAGGGAGATCCGGCAGCCCTCGGGGCGCGTGGTGGTGGCGCTGCCCACCAGCTTCCCTCCGTAGTAGAAGTTGATCACCATCTGGTAGTAGCCTGGGAAGGCGCAAGAAAGGCACACAACATTTTCCATCTCCAAATGCAGAGCTGCACATTAAATGATTGGATAAGATTGTAACCAATCTAGAGACTACAACAGTTTTATGTTAAGACTTATGTGAAGGGTTGTCTTGTTGTACACAGAGCCGGTCCAACAATGAGGCGAATTAAGCGGTCGCTTGGGGCGCAAAACATACAGGGGCATAGTCGAGGCTGCTTTTTCTGTTGATTTCTTTTAAAACATGCTGTTTTGGTGCTTAATTTGTAAAATCCTAATGTAATTTGATGTTTAATAGGCTTTTCCTTAATTCCTCCTTATTATCCAACATTTTCGTTTATCCAGTGCTTTTATTTTTCAGTGATTGGTTTGGGGGGGTGGGCGCCAAAATTCTGTTCGCTTACATTTGAAAATTACCTAGGGCCGGCTCTGGTTGTACATATATATGTTAAGAACTGTTTATTTACCTCGATTCAACGCTGCGACAACTATTTTGATTGTTATTAAGTCAACAATAAGACTTTATCTGGTTTGGATTTCTATTTGACTGAACTGACACTGAAACTATAAAGAGGAATAGTTTTTCCATAATACCTTTGCAAGTGTTGCTGAGTGTATTCCTTTATGTTAAAAATCATACTAATGTAGTTAAAGTGAATACAGGTAGTGGATACCTAAAGTAAAGTATTCATTGTAATATATACTACCGTGTTTCCCCGAAAATAAGACAGTGTCTTATATTAATTTTTGCTCCCAAAGATGCATTAGGTCTTATTTTCAGGGGATGTCTTATTTTTCTATGAAGAAGAATTCACATTTATTGTTGAACAAAAAATGAACATTTATTATACATCATAAACCAGCATAACCAGACAAACTGTGGGTCCTATCAAGAATTTCTTGTTACTACCAATATTTCCATATACAACACTTTATGGTACGTACATTTACCGATCCTGCATGCTCTGGTGTTCTGTTCGTTGTGCATGTTTCCAAACAAAAACTTTGCTAGGTCTTACTTTTGGGGGAGGCCTTATATTTAGCAATTCAGCAAAACCTCTACTAGGTCTTATTTTCTGGGGATGTCTTATTTTAGGGGAAACAGGGTATCAGTAAATATAAGAGATCCTAGAGGTCTATGATCTACCACTGTTTCTAATCAAATCCAATTTTGATTGATGTTAATAAGATACCATAATCCTCTTCTTTGGCAGCTTGCATAACAAGTGCCACTAAAAGTTATTTATATAGAAGATAATATTACATTACTAACATAGTACTCACACATTACATACCATACTATCCTTTTTACGTTTCACCATCTGGTAATAGGCTGGGAAGGCGCAAGAAAGGCACGCAACATTTTCCATCTCCAAATGCAGAGCTGCACATTAAATGCCTTATGCAATGCTGCGGCAATGTTGCACAACTCAGACAAGACAACAGATTTGCACATGCAAGTAAGCATCCTTGCACACTGTACGTCAACAAGTGGTAAGGAACACATATCCTGATAGAAATATCAACCTTCTTCAAGCCTCCACTAGTAATTTGTTTGTATATAATTCCGTTTGTTTACTATATTGTATGTTTTGGTATGCAGCTTTCCCTTTGCTCTATGTTTCTTGAGGTTGTGGGAGGGGCTACACACCACATGATCAGATCTGGGACTACTCTGAGCTCAGATTCCGTTTTAGAATAGAGAAATGCTTTAGCCATGAGATGCTTTAGACTTCAGACTCCATCAGGCACCATGTAAACCTTGGACTGCATGGGTATATTTTAGTATGTTTAGCCTCTTGAAAAGCTTCTCAAACACTCAGGCTACAACTTGGAGGAGACCCACTGAAGCCACAACAGGCAAACATCTCAAAGGTGTGAAGATGGGGAGGAAACAAAGCACTCGTAAACAAGAACTCAGTGTGTTTCATCCGAGACATCGAATACACTAGAGGCTGTGTGATCCCATCCCATGAGGATTCTCCGGTATCTCTGAAACGCCAAAATAGCTCCGGCTGGAAAGGAAACGGGTTGGAACAAAGGCGAACGGCACCAGATGTGAACGAGAAGAGGAAGTGTACGGCTTACCTGCATGAATCGGCTCATAGCCCACAAATCCACTCATGAGGGATAAAGCTGTAAATTGTGAAAAGGAAGAAGAAACATGACATGGGTTGATCTGAACGTCTCGATTAGCACCGTGACTTCTGACTTTAAATGATTGTGGCAAAGGCTTGTGACTTGGGCTTTAGAAGGACATCGGTGCTCTCGGGAATCATATAGTAGCACCAGAACGTACCAGAACAAAGCCAGAGGAGTCCTAAAGTAGCAAGCAAGGGTTTAACTCCAGGCCGTCCCCAAGCTACGAACTAGATACATTCTGTAGGTTTGTTCTTAAGTTGAATGGGTATGTAAGTTAGAACAGGTACATTTTTATGTGTAATTTCAATCGAAAATACACTGAGACAGAGTATGTTTTGGATTCCAATGATCGTTCCTTAGAAACAGAGAAAAAGTCTATTTTTCTTGGGAATCGGCCTTCAACAGATGGGGAGTTTTCCCGCAATATCAGATTAGGTCTTTGCATGGGGGGAGTGAAGGATAGATTAATTTGGCATTCAGAAAGACTCCATGAGAAGTCCTTGAGACCTAGGTGTCAATGGCATGATCTCATGGCTTCTTGGTCGGGCCTGGGTTTAAATTAAGTGATGTTTACTTGATGTCTTCAGAGCAAATAACGTTGCCATAGAAACACAACAGTTTTGCTTTACTTTCTGTCTGTGTGATAACTGGATTTTGAAAAAAAATGCTTGTTTTGGAAACAAGGATTGGTGATAAAAATTTAATTTTCCCATGATAATAATTCTTTCAGGATTTCCCTTCTAGGAGAAGATTTCTCTCATTTCCTGTTGTCTCACCCCCCGTTCTTAACTAACTATGAGTCACATGTAAGTCGGATGTTTGTAACTCAGGATTGCCTGTACTGGACAAGGGGATAAAACAAGTCTATTGTCTTCCCAATACAAATGCTAACCCCTTCCCTATGATTCCACCCCCCTCTCTAGTTCCCAATTGAGATAATCTTACTCTTCCCAATAGGTTTAGGCAAAAGCAAGCTTCTGCAATATCTCCTAGCAGGTCTACTCTTCCCCGCGAACCACATTTGGATATTGGTTCCCTGCAATTGTTTCATGTTTCGTTGGAAAGTATAGAATGGGGATATTTATAGGCTTCCTAATGATATTGCAAAGTCTTACCTGGACTTGACTGATGGGTCCACCAATCGGGTATTGGGTGGTTTCTGCAATTATCCTGTGTTGGGGAAGGGCTTCGCTTTATGGTGCCAAGATATTCCTCCACAGTCGACTGTGGCTGAGGAGTGTGTAGGGAAAGAACATAGATCAATGCCATGATGATAGCTGGGAACATCTTAACAATCTTGTCGTGGAATATAGCAGTTCAGATGTTTCCCCAAGAAATACCCCACTTGTGTTCTATGGCTAGAAAAGGGGTGTAAATCCTGTAGCACTCCTTATGTTTGGGGATTATCAGCATGTCTCACCATCTCGTTAAACTGTGAAAATCCAGCAATATCTGGAGAACAATATCTGGGTATATAATCCAGTTCGTCTGTAAATACAGCTTGAATGTCCCTTATCTAGAACTCTCAAATACAGTAGAGTTCTGGTTATTTGACTTCCAGTTATCCGATGGTCCGTATTATCCAACATGCAGGCCGCATCACCCCAGGCACTTGCTGGAGGGATGAGATGCGTCCGGCGCAGACTTTTCCCTCCCGGCAAGCACCCAGCGCAGATCTATTGTGACCTACTTGCTCTTCAGCACAATGAACTGATTGAATAAGTGAACAATTATATATAGAACATATATCGTTGAGCTACAGTCATTTTTGATGTATGGATTATGTTTATTACAATTGTGAGTTCTCCCGGCAAGCACCCAGCACTTTGGAGAAGCCTGTTACATGTTGCAAGGCAGTAACATGCAGTGGGCTTCTCTAAACTGGTTGCTTGCTGGGAGGGAAAACTCTCATCCCTCCCGGCAAGCACCCAGCACCTTGGAGAAGCCTGTTACATGTTGCAAGGCAGTAACATGCAGTGGGCTTCTCCAAGCTGGTTTCTTGCCAGGAGGGAAAACTCTCGTCCCTCCCAGCAAGCACCCGGCACTTTAGAGAAGCCGGTTGCATGTTGCAAGGCAGTAACATGCAGTGGGCTTCTCTAAACTGGTTGCTTGCTGGGAGGGAAAAGTCTCATCCCTTCCGGCAAGCACCCGGCACTTTGGAGAAGCCAGCTGCATGTTGCAAGGCAGTAACATGCAGTGGGCTTCTCCAAGCCGGTTGCTTGCCAGGAGGGAAAAGTCCCGTGTGTCCCAGCAAGCACCCAGCACTTTGGAGAAGCCTATTACATGTTGCAAGGCAGCAACATGCAGAGTGCTTCTCGAAGCCGGTTGCTTGCTGGAAGGGAAAAGTTCCGTCCCGCCCAGCCAAGCACCCTGCTTGGAAAAGCCCCCAGCGTGTTGCTGCCTAGAAAAACAGTTGTTTTTCTAGGCAGCAGCAAGCCTTTCCAAGCCCGGTGCTTGCCGGGAAGGATATTAGGGCCTCCTGGAACTCTACTGTAATTCAAAAGTGGAAGAAATGCAGTCAAAGGGAAATAATTGTTCTAAATCACATCCCCGTGAAAACCCACTGGGTGATTTGGGACAAGTCACACTCTCTCAGCCTCAGAAGAAGACAATGGCAAAACCCATCCGAACAAATCTCTCCAAAATGAAAACCTCTGGGAAAGAAAGGAGGGAAAGAACTGAATCACCTCTTTGACCAAGTCGTCCATTGCGGAAACGCTGCACTCCATGTCCGTGATTTCGCCCAGGCTGCACCCGCTTCCTATCCCCATTTTGCCTGGAAAAAAAGGCACAATATCAGGGAAAGTTGGTGCTTGTCTTGAAGCTTTGTATGAGGGGCAGTGTCTCTGCATGAGAACAGGAAAAGAGCGGCTGAGACATATGGTCAGAGCAAAGAGCAAAAGAGCAACATGGGCGAATTACTGAGAAAAATCAGGCCACAAACTTCCTCCTTTGCATTTGGCAAGGTTTGGGAAAATAAAACTTTTTGGATGACGTTATGAGTGGCCATCTTTGTTGGTGGATTCGAGCAATTTCAGTTTAAATACTAATCAGCTCTGAAGTTTGGTGCAAGTGTATAGGGTTCTTCAGAACTGGGTTTGAGTCCCATATTAATGACATCAGACACGTGACAGCCACCCCCCTCCCTGATCAAATTATTAAAGTATAAACATTGGTGTTGCGGCGGAGCGTTCCACAGGTTAGCGTCGCTTTTATTTTTTTAGTATAAATGAATTGTGAATGTCGGAGGTCTGAAGATACCCAGCAGAAGCTATCAGCTCTAGGAGACTCTTCAAACTCCTTTTTAGTATAATAAAATAATAATAATAATATTTATTTATATACCAGTACGGTGGTAGATGTTTCTGTATCTCATTTCATACAATATTGCAGTATGGTGGTTGACTGCCTTCATATGATTCTAAAGTTATGGTGACCCTATCCATGGGAGACCTCCAAGTCTCCCCATCCTTAAGAGACCTGCTCAAATCTTACAGACTTAGAAAAGCCATGGTTTTCTTGGAGTCTTTCCATCCATAATGCATTCCCCTTATTTTCCTAGGTGTAGTCTCACGTTTGTAGGAACACAACAGGAGGGCTGTTGTGACTCAGCCTTTGTGTGACTTTGATGAGGATTCTGGGATGCAAGTGCATAATGATGGGATTCAGGTTCAGGATGAGTTTCAAGATGTTTCTGATGGGAATTATGGGATTCATGTGCAGAGTGTTCCTGCTGTGGGAGATGAAGAGCAGGGAGGTTTTCCCATGGGAAGAAATGATGTTGTTTCTGATGATGGTTTTCAGGTGCAAGAGGCAGAAAGGGAGAGTAGCTCCCAGCCTCAGCCTGATAACACTAATAAGCTCAGTGGCCTTGGTGATGAGGCCGCTTTTCTTGATCAAAGCCTCCAAATAGCAAATAAGAGGGAGGGCAAAGGGCGAAGAAATGCCTTCATATCATGTTATTAAAACAGTCTGCTGAGAGGGAGATCTTTGTCAAAGCAATTTCCTTGCTTGAATCAAGAACCAAGCCTGCTTTCCTGTATTACCTTGTAGCCTGGATGTATTTTCGTTGCTGGGACTTTGGCTTCTTTGGAAAGGACCTTGCTTGAAAGCTGAACTTTTACCTTTTATGAACTATCTTTTCCCTATTTTCTAATAAAAGACTACGTTTCTGTGTTCAACCTGGTGTCTTTAGCAAAGTGAAGCTAACCTGAAGTGCGACAAGGGCTTCCGCATCCCACCCGTAAATAACGCAGACCCTACTTGACGAAATACTACAAGGCAGGGGGTTATAGCAAAGCAAAAAAGAGATTTCCAGAAACGCTTGTGTTGGAGCCCAACTCAGGTGCGCTCGACGGGAGGGAGGGAAGGGCTTCTTGACAACTCGCTTTTGCACGCTTGAGAAGAAACCACACCAAAGAAAGCCACAGACAAAAATAAAAATGCGGCTCGTGTAATACTGGTCATTTCAGAGACAGCCGCTCTGTGTTCTGTTACCGTAACCACAAGAGGCAGCTCTGCTTCGCTGCAATAAAAGGCAATAAAAGACTTGGTTGCTCCTCTTGCTGCTGAGCCTTCCCATCGGGGAGACTGAGGCAACCGCCTCAGGCAGCAAATGCTGGAGGACGGCCCTTTGACCACTGCTCTCCCCTTAAAGCCGGTTGTACGAGATATGTGTCACGCAGTTTGTTGCACATCCTCTACACCAGGCATGGGCAAATTGTGGCTGAGGGGGGGAAAGGAAGGGGCCTGAGGCTGTTAGGAATGGTGGGAGTTGAAGTCCAAAACACCAAAAAGCCCAAGTTGGCCCATACCTGCTATAGAATGCCTATAGGAACATAAAGTCCAGCAAGAAGCATTGATGCTTTGGATGCAGATAAAGCATTTGATAACCTCCATTGGACTTTTACAGATAGGCTGTTAGGAATGGTGGGAGTTGAAGTCCAAAACACCAAAAAGCCCAAGTTGGCCCATACCTGCTATAGAATGCCTATAGGAACATAAAGTCCAGCAAGAAGCATTGATGCTTTGGATGCAGATAAAGCATTTGATAACCTCCATTGGACTTTTACAGATAGGCTGTTAGGTATGGTGGGAGTTGAAGTCCAAAACACCAAAAAGCCCAAGTTGGCCCATACCTGCTATAGAATGTCTATAGAAGCATAAAGTCCAGCAAGAAGCTTTGATGTTTTGGATGCAGATAAAGCATGTGATAACATCAATTGGATTTTTACGAATAGGCTATTAGGAATGGTGGGAGTTGAAGTCCAAAACACTGAAGGGCCCAAGTTGGTCCATGCCTGGTCTACACTAAACTGTTGCCTTCAGGTGACCTGGACACCCTTCTTCCATTCCTGGAGAAGACCCTTTGGATTGCAAGAAATGGCTCCAAGAGCAAAGCAACCCTAAGGCCTCCCTAGAAGCCAAGGTACCTAAACTGAAGCCGTCCTACTTTGGTCCTATCCTGAGATAACATGACTCACTAGAGAAGACACCAATGCTTGGGAAGGTGGAAGGCAGCAGGAAAAGAGGGGGAAGAAAACCATGGTTGTCCTAAATCTGTAAGATTTGAGCAGGTCTCTTGAGGACAGGAGGACGTGGAGGTCTCACATGGATAGGGTCACTATAATGTTAGGATGATATGAAGGCAGTCAACCACCGCTCTGCAATATTGTTTGAAACATCTTCCTAATTAAAATGTGACAGCATCGAAATGCTAGTTTGGAGCATCTAGATGTGGAACGGTGAAGGCAACAGATGTTTTGACCTACAGTGGTCATGGACAACTTGCGTTCCTACAAACGTTAGACTACACCTAGGAAAATAGGAGGAATGCATGGATTGAAGGACTCCAAGAAAACCATGGCTGTAAGATTTGAGCAGATCTCTTAAGGATGGGAGAGATTTGGAGGTCTCCCATGGATAGGGTCACCATAACTTTAGGATGATATGAAGGCAGTCAACCACCGTACTGCAATATTGTATGAAATGAGATACAAAAACATCTTCCTAATTAAAATGTAACAGAATCAAAATGTTAATTCAGTGCATCTAGATGTCGAATGGTGAAGGCAACAGATGTTTTGACCTACAGTGGTCATGGACAGCTTGAGTTCCTACAAACGTTAGATTACACCTCACATTGTCCTTCACCACCAACTCCTCTGGCTAAGGTTAGAGCTGGCTGGTGTTGCAGATCCAACAACAGCTGGAAACTCTCAAATATTTTCCATAACTTCTTGAAACAAATGTCCTCACACCTTCAATCTACAGCAGCAGAACCCCACAAGAAAAACACTGTGAGAACTCTGCTGACTGTATGGAGCCACACCGTGAGATTCAGCTGAGTATAGGGTTTGGTTTCACAAGACTCACATTTCTGTTCTTCCTCCGGAACGATGCGGTAGACTTTGTAGGGCTCCGAGATGTCCAGCTGGGACCGGTCGGTCACTTCTTCAAAGTCCGGGCTCTTATTCAAGGCACAGCGCAACCTCGTCTTCCAAGTGGCCGGTTCGGCTTTGTCGCCTTCCTTGAATTTCCCCTTGAAGACGGCCCAGGCCTGAGGGATAAACCATAGGATTTCTCAGTAGGGTTTGCTGTTTGCTGGGAACAGTCTTCCAACAAAGAAAGACTCTAAGCAAGGCCTTTCCAAGGAGCCAAGGTGCTTTGACGGGTACTTTTGAACCCCATTCGTGTTTCTTTACATTGTTTTTCTACGTCAGGGATGGATAAAATATTAATAGAGACTGAACACGGCCCCATTGAAGTGGCCTCCCAAATCTAGCAAGGCAATCTCAAATCCTCTGACTTGAAATCACCAAACAAACACATAGACACGCAATCAAATCTCACCAAAAGCTAAGCATTGACATTCCAGATCACCAAGTGCAAGTCACAGGGGTTAATGGTGTGAAAATTTGGCACAAATACCCGATACACCCAAATCTGAATACTGGTGGGGTTGGGGAGGGATTGATTTTGTCATTTGGGAGTTGTAGTTGCCGGGAGTTGTAGTTTACCTACAATCAAAGAGGATTCAGAACTCCACCAACGATGGGATTGAACCAAACTTGGCACACAGAAATCCCACGACCAACGGAAAATACTGGAAGGATTTCATGGGCATTGCCCTTGAGTTTGGGAGTTGTAGTTCGCCTACATCCAGAGAGTACTTTGGACTCAAACAACGATGGATCTGGACCAAACTTGGCACAAATAATCAATGTGCCCAAATGTGAACACTGGCGGAGTTTGGGGAAAATACACCTTGACATTTGGGAGTTGTAGTTGCTGGGATTTATAGTTCACCTACAATCAAAGAGCTTAAGCATCTGAGGGGGGAAAGGAAGAGGCCTGAGGCTGTGAGGAATGGTGGGAGTTGCAGTCCCAAACATCTGGAGGGCCAAAGTTGGACCATGCCGGGTCTAGAAATTATACAGCTCAGAAAGAAATGTTTTGCTGCCTGTCAATGTTGACGACGAAAGAAGTACCTTGAATATGGATGCATCCACCTCCTGGTTGTAATCCTGCTTCCCGGCATGTTTCCACGGGATCCGGAACATGGTTTTCTCATCATTCTCCCAGATCAGACCGGAATACAAGCCGCTGTCGATTTGTTCAATGAGCCACTGTCTCAGCCGCCTGCCGCCGTTTCGGTCACACATCCTGCAAATGGGAGGATTCGGAAGACTTTTGTCAAGTCGTTCCCACATTCATGAAGTTACTCCTAACCATCACATTGGAAATATTTGAGTTTGTTATGCAAGGGTTTTTTTCTTTTTTCTTAGAAAAAATGGGTTCCCATGGTGCAGCATGATACTAAATCTCCTTTGACCAGAAGCTGGTCACTCGGAGTGGCTCTGGTGTCCTCCATTGTGTATTATACACAATAATAATAATAATAATAATAATAATAATAATAATAATAATAATAATATAAAATAATAATAATATAAAATAATAATAATAATAATAATAATAATAATAATAATAATAATAATCTGGCCCTTTTTTTATACTCGGGTGAGGGTCCTGGTTGGCTTATATTTGGGTCAGCTTATACTCTCCTTCAGGAGAGCTAAAGCAGGGTATAAATAAACAGAATAATAACATAAATAATCGTAACATAATAATAATATATTATAATTATTTAAATTGCAAGGTATGTATAAACACAATAATAAGCCGCCCCGGGTCCCTCTGGGGAGATGGTGGCGGGGTACAAAAATAAAATAATAATAATAATAATTATTATTATTATTATTATTATTATTATTATTATATAAATAATACTATATAATAATAATAATAATAATAATAATAATAATAATAATAATTTAAATTGTATGCTGATGCTTTTATGTTAAGCTGCTTTGAGTCTCCTTCAGGAGAGATAAAGCATAATAATACATTATTATTATTATTATTATTTAAATTGCAAGGTATGCACAAACATAATAATAATATAAATAATATATATACACTGTATTATAATAATAATAATTTAAATTGTATGCTGATGCTTTTATGTTAAGCTGTTTTGAGTCTCCTTCGGGAGAGATAAACTGTAATAATACATTATTATTATTATTTAAATTGCAAGGTATGCACAAACATAATAATAATATAAATAATATATATATTATGATAATAATAATTTAAATTGTATGCTGATGCTTTTATGTTAAGCTGCTTTGAGTCTCCTTCGGGAGAGATAAAGTGTAATAATACATCATTATTATTATTATTATTATTATTATTATTATTATCATTTAAATTGCAAGGTATGCATAAACATAATAATAATAATATAAATAATAATAATAATAATAATAATAATAATAATAATAATAATAATAATAATACATCACACAGTCCTAGACACTTGGGAAGTGTTCGATTTGTGATTTTGTGATATGAAATCCAGCATGTCTATCTTGTTTGCTGTGACATAACAAAATAATAATAAAAACTAATTGTATGCTGATGTTTTATGTTAAGCTGTTTTGAGTCTCCTTCGGGAGAGGTAAAGCGTAATACTACATTATTATTATTGTTTAAATTGCACAGTATGCATAAACATAATAACAATATAAATAATATATATATATATATATATATATATATAATTTAAATTGTATGCTGATGCGTTTATGTTAAGCTTTTTTGAGTCTCCTTCGGGAGAGATAAAGCATAATAATACATTATTATTATTATTATTATTATTTAAATTGCAAGGTATGTATAAACATAATAACAATATAAATAATATATATATATATATATTATAATAATTTAAATTGTACGCTAATGCTTTTATGTTAAGTTGTTTTGAGTCTCCTTCGGGAGAGATAAAGCGTAATAATACATTATTATTATTGTTTAAATTGCACAGTATGCATAAACATAATAACAATATAAATTATATATATATATATATATATTAAAAAATTGTATGCTGATGCTTTTATGTTAAGCTGCTTTGAGTCTCTTTTGGGAGCGATAAAGCGTAATAATACATTATTATTATTGTTTAAATTTCACAGTATGCATAAACATAATAACAATATAAATTATATATATATATATATATATATTAAAAAATTGTATGCTGATGCTTTTATGTTAAGCTGCTTTGAGTCTCTTTTGGGAGCGATAAAGCAGGGTATGAATAAAATAATAAAATAATAAAAATAATAATTTACAATAATAATTAAGTAGAAAGCCAAGCAGAAAGCCCTTTTGTGTTCCGACCCCCTTTTCCCTCCCACGCGTGGACACTGGACACTAGGGCAGCACTGACCTCCACATCTGGGCAGCTTCCACCAAGGATGAGGTCCTTCTCCCAGCCTGCAAAGACTTTTCCCTTCCCAAAATGTATTTGTCGGCTTCTATATCTTATATGAAGAAGTCGGGGCGTGGGTGGGTGGGGGGCGTGGGCTTGCATCTGGGGCACCCACTCACTCTCTCTCTCTCAGCCAATGAGAAAACTCCCAGGAAGGAAGGACAGAAAGCCACAGCCAATAGGAGCAAGGTCCGCGCGGATCCCTTTTCCAAGCATCGCTTTCTTTTCCCAGAAAGGAAGGCAACGTTGAAAGTCTCTCCCTCGTTGGCACTTTGGAAGGACTACAACTCACACCATGCCAGGTGAAACTCCACCAGTCCTTGGAAGGACTACAACTCCCACCATGCCAGGTTCACCCCCTGAAACTCCACCAGTCTTTAAAGTTTGTGATGTTGGGCAAGTTTGCTTTGGATGCATCATGGGTGTGGGGTTCATTATCATCCCTAGCCGGAGGGTGAACTACAACTCCCAGTATTCTGAGTCAGTCCCCTCCAACCTTTCCAGTAGGTTGGGTTACTCATGGAGGTTCTGTGTGCCAAGTTGGGTCCAGATCCATCATCCGTGGTCACAGTTTCTCTGGTTGGGTGAACTACAACTCCCAGAAAGGAAGGTCACTTCCCTAATCCTAATGCAAACCCCTCCAGAAAGCAAAATTTGGCATATCAGGTCTATGTGCCAAGTTGGGTCCAGATCCATCATCCATGGTCACAGTTTCCCAGGTTGGGTGAACTACAACTCCCAGAAAGGAAGTTCAGTTCCCTAACTCCAACTCAAACTTTTCTAGTCATCAAATTTCGGCATATCAGGTCTGTATGCCAAGTTTGGTCCAGATCCATCATCCGTGGTCACAGTTTCCCTGGTTGGATGAACTACAACTCCCAGAAAGGAAGGTCACTTCCCGAATCCTAATGCAACCCTCTCCAATAAGCAAAATTTGGCATAGACTCGGGCTGTGGCGCAGGCTGGAGAGCAGCTGCAATGAATCACTGCAATGAATCATTCTGACCAGGAGGTTATGAGTTCGAGGCCCGCTCGGAGCCTATGTTTGTCTTGTCTTTGTTCTATGTTCAAAGGCATTGAATGTTTGCCTATATGTGTAATGTGATCCGCCCTGAGTCCCCTTCGGGGTGAGAAAGAAGGGCGGAAGATAAATGCTGTAAATAAATAAATAAATATCAAGTCTATGTGCCAAGTTTGGTCCAGATCCATGATCCGTGGTCACAGTTTCCTTGGTTGTGGGTGAACTACAACTCCCAGAAAGGAAGGTCACTTGACTTCCCTAATCCTAACCCAAACTCCCCCAATAATCAAATGTCGGCATATCAGGTCTGTGTGCCAAGTTTGGTCCAGATCCATCATTGTTTGGCTTCACAGTGCTCTCTAGATGTAGGAGAACTACAACTCCCACAATGCAAGGTGAGTTTCCACCAAAAACCTCTAGTATTTTGTCCATGAGGGCTCTGTGTGCCATGTTTGGCCCAGATCCATCATTGTTTGGCTTCACAGTGCTCTCTAGATGTAGGTGAACTATACATCCCAAAACCTACAGCTCCCAAGTGTCCAGGCCAATTTCCCTCAAAACCTACCAGCATTCACATTGAGGCATATTGAGTATGCATACCAAGTTTGGTCCAGATCCATCATTGTTTGGCTTCACAGTGCTCTCTAGATGTAGGAGAACTACAACTCCCACAATGCAAGGTGAGTTTCCACCAAAAACCTCTAGTATTTTGTCCATGAGGGCTCTGTGTGCCATGTTTGGCCCAGATCCATCATTGTTTGGCTTCACAGTGCTCTCTAGATGTAGGTGAACTATACATCCCAAAACCTACAGCTCCCAAGTGTCCAGGCCAATTTCCCTCAAAACCTACCAGCATTCACATTGAGGCATATTGAGTATGCATACCAAGTTTGGTCCAGATCCATCATTGTTTGGCTTCACAGTGCTCTCTAGGTGTAGGTGAACTATACATCCCAGAACCTACAGCTCCCAAGTGTCCAGGCCAATTTCCCTCAAAACCTACCAGCATTCACATTGAGGCATATTGAGTATGCATACCAAGTTTGGTCCAGATCCATCATTGTTTGGCTTCACAGTGCTCTCTAGGTGTAGGTGAACTATACATCCCAAAACCTACAGCTCCCAAGTGTCCAGGCCAATTTCCCTCAAAACCTACCAGCATTCACATTGAGGCATATTGGGTATGCATACCAAGTTTGGTCCAGATCCATCATTGTTTGGCTTCACAGTGCTCTCTAGATGTAGGTGAACTATACATCCCAGAACCTACAGCTCCCAAGTGTCCAGGCCAATTTCCCTCAAAACCTACCAGTATTCACATTGAGGCATATTGGGTATGCATACCAAGTTTGGTCCAGATCCATCATTGTTTGGCTTCACAGTGCTCTCTAGGTGTAGGTGAACTATACATCCCAAAACCTACAGCTCCCAAGTGTCCAGGCCAATTTCCCTCAAAACCTACCAGCATTCACATTGAGGCATATTGAGTATGCATACCAAGTTTGGTCCAGATCCATCATTGTTTGGCTTCACAGTGCTCTCTAGGTGTAGGTGAACTATACATCCCAGAACCTACAGCTCCCAAGTGTCCAGGCCAATTTCCCTCAAAACCTACCAGCATTCACATTGAGGCATATTGAGTATGCATACCAAGTTTGGTCCAGATCCATCATTGTTTGGCTTCACAGTGCTCTCTAGGTGTAGGTGAACTATACATCCCAAAACCTACAGCTCCCAAGTGTCCAGGCCAATTTCCCTCAAAACCTACCAGCATTCACATTGAGGCATATTGGGTATGCATACCAAGTTTGGTCCAGATCCATCATTGTTTGGCTTCACAGTGCTCTCTAGATGTAGGTGAACTATACATCCCAGAACCTACAGCTCCCAAGTGTCCAGGCCAATTTCCCTCAAAACCTACCAGTATTCACATTGAGGCATATTGGGTATGCATACCAAGTTTGGTCCAGATCCATCATTGTTTGGCTTCACAGTGCTCTCTAGGTGTAGGTGAACTATACATCCCAAAACCTACAGCTCCCAAGTGTCCAGGCCAATTTCCCTCAAAACCTACCAGCATTCACATTGAGGCATATTGGGTATGCATACCAAGTTTGGTCCAGATCCATCATTGTTTGGCTTCACAGTGCTCTCTAGATGTAGGTGAACTATACATCCCAGAACCTACAGCTCCCAAGTGTCCAGGCCAATTTCCCTCAAAACCTACCAGTATTCACATTGAGGCATATTGGGTATGCATACCAAGTTTGGCCCAGATCCATCATTGTTTGGCTTCACAGTGCTCTCTAGATGTAGGTGAACTATACATCCCAAAACCTACAGCTCCCAAGTGTCCAGGCCAATTTCCCTCAAAACCTACCAGCATTCACATTGAGGCATATCGGGTATGCATACCAAGTTTGGCCCAGATCCATCATTGTTTGGCTTCACAGTGCTCTCTAGATGTAGGTGAACTACAACTCCCACAACTCAAGGTGAGTTCCCCCCAAAGACTTCCAGTATTTTGTTTTGTCCATGAAGGCTCTGTGTACCAAGTTTAGTCCAATTCCATCTTGGGTGGAGTTCAGAGTGGTCCTTGATTGCAGGTGAACTATACATCCCAGAACCTACAGCTCCAAAGTGTCCAGGCCAATTCCCCTGAAAACCCCAAAGAGCATGCAATTAAGTTCACAGAAGGAACTGGAGAGATGCAATTGAAAGTTTCCAGTCACATGAATGGTAGTAGATCAGTGGCCTTTCATTGGTGTGGACGGGCGGCATCAGTCCTTGCTCGTGATTTGGGGATTTCCAAGCACCGCATGATGCGCCTCAAGAGGCTCAGCTGCCTCACCTGCCGAAAAGGGAGCCACAAGAAGGAAGGCTTGCAAGGAGGATTCTCGCTTTCCTTCCGCAACTCCATCTGCTTTTCCCCACAAGCCTGGATCCCTAGCTCTCTGCACTACAACTCCCAGAATCCCTTACATTGCCACACAGTGAAAGCAACTTGAAAGTTACACAATTAGAGCAGGAGTTCTCAAAACACCCTCAACAGATAGCCACCCAGCCTTTGCCGTCATAATAGAAACTCATGCAGGAAAAGCACAATCAAAGCACCCCCAACAGATGGCCATCCAACCTTTGTAGTAGTAGTAGTAGTAGTAGTAGTAGTAACAATTATTATTATTATTATTATTATTATTATTATTATTATTATTATTATTATTATAGAATATGAAATCCAACATATAGATTTTGTTTGCTGTGTCATACAATGTCGTTGTGTTAATAATAATAATAATAATAATAATAATAATAATAATAATAATTGAAGTCAAAAATTAGAAACTCCTCAAAGCACAGCAGACAAAAATCCAGTACAAGAAAACCGCACTACAAACTAGAGCTGACAGCTGGCACAACAAAACATTGCATGGAAAGTTCCTTGACAAAATTGAAGGAAAAGCTGATAAGAAGAAGACCTGGCTCTGGCTCACGAATGGGACCCTAGAGAAGGAGGCAGAAGGCCTGATCCTTGCAGCCCAGGAGCAAGACATCAGGACAAAGGCAATTCAGGCCAAGATCAAAAAATCAGCTGATGACCCAAAATGCAGACTGTGCAAGGAAACCGACGAAACCATGGATCATATCCTCAGCTGCTGTAAGAAAATCGCACAGACAGACTACAAACAGAGGCACAACTGTGTGCCCCAAATGATTCATTGGAACTTATGCCTCAAGTACCACCTCCCAGCAGCAAAGAACTGGTGGGATCACAAACCTGCAAAAGTATTGGAAAATGAGCACACAAAGATACTGTGGGACTTGCGAATCCAGACTGACAAAGTTCTGGAACACAACACACCAGACATCACAGTTGTGGAAAAGAAAAAGGTTTGGATCATTGATGTCGCCATCCCAGGTGAAAAACAACAGGAAAAACTCAGCCGCTATCAGGACCTCAAGATTGAACTTCAAAGACTCTGGCAGAAACCAGTGCAGGTGGTCCCGGTGGTGATCGGCACATTGGGTGCCATGCCAAAAGATCTCAGCCGGCATTTGGAAACAATAGACATTGACAAAATCACCATCTGCAAAAGGCCACCCTAATGGGATCTGCACGCATCATCCGAAACACATCACACAGTCCTAGACACTTGGGAAGTGTTCGACTTGCGATTTTGTGATACGAAATCCAGCATATCGATCTTGTTTGCTTGCTGGAAAAGCAACAACCAAAGTTCCCTCAACAGATGGACACCCAGCCTTTTTAGTAGAAGTAGTAGAATTAGTAGAAGTAGTCGTAGTAACAGAAATGCCAGAGGCCATCTAGTCCAGCCCCTTGTGCCACATTGGGCATGTGACGTGCCGCCTACGATCTGCACCCAAGGGAGTTAGGGTTCTTCCAAGCTGTTGACCGTGGGGAAGTCTGCATAGGAAGCAACGTTAGTCCCAAGTCATCATGGCTGGGAGGAAAAATCCTCTTTTCCTAGAAAGAATCATCACAACCTATTCACAGTCTGATTCCTAGAAACATAATATTTTTCTAGAATGGTGGAATTTTAGAATCCAAAGGGACCACGAAGGCCATCTAGTCTATTGTTGGACTGCTAGAGGTTATTTCCTAATTCTTAAGCAGCTGAGCAGGGAAAGGAAGGGGCCCGAGACCCGGAATTGTGGGAGTTGCAGTCCAAAACACCAGGACGGCCAAAGTTTCCCAACAGGATATAGAGTCCTGGGCTTCCTAGTTTTGCAAAGTCTTATATTTGAGAATGCTGAGAATAATATTATAATGTAATATTATAATGTAATACAATATAAATAATAATACACTATTTTAATGGTATATTACATGTAGTACAGTAGAGTCTCACTTATCCAACATTCTGGATTATCCAACGCATTTTTGTAGTCAATGTTTCCAATACATCATGATATTTTGGTGCTAAATTCGTAAAAACAGTAATTACAACATAACCTTACTGCATATTGAACTACTTTTTCTATCAAATTTGTTGTATAACATGATGTTTTGGTGCTTAATTTGTAAAATCATAACCTAATTTGATGTTTAATAGGCTTTTCCTTAATCTCTCCTTATTATCCAACATATTCGCTTATCCAACATTCTGCCGGCCCGTTTATGTTGGATAAGTGAGACTCTACTGTATTACTAATAATATTGCAGTATAGTCGTATAGTACAATATAGTAATCTATATATATAAAAGAGTGATGGCATCACGGCAGCGGACAAAACAACAAAAGTAAACACCCCACAACCTTGAAAATTGACAGCACAACCCCTCATCCATGCCTCTAGGTTGATACAACAAAAAGAAAAGAAAAATAAAGTCCTAATTAGAGGGAGAGGAATAATTGCTTTTATCCAATTGCTGCCAGTTAGAAGGCTAAGCTCCGCCCACTTGGTCTCCTAGCAACCCAATAAAAATAATAAAAAACACTAAAAAATTAATACAATAAAATACTATAACAGAAAATAACTAAAAATAATACAAGAAAATAATAAAATATAATAAAAAGATAACTTACAATAAAATTTATAAAAAAAATACAAATAACGTCAAATAAAAATTACACAACAATTTTTAACCAATACCACCACCACTTTGCCACAGCAACGCATGGCTGGGCACAGCTAGTAATATATAATGCTTATATTGTGCTATCCTAATAATATAATATATTGTATGTGCATATAACTTGTAAGCCGGTCTGAGTCCCCTTCGGGGTGTGAAGGGCGGGATATAAATAACATAAATATATATATATATATATATATATATATATATATAAACATAATGTGCATAATTAGGACTGAGTTAACAACAAAACCTCTGGGTCAAATGACACCAGATTTGGCCACAATAATCATCAGTTTCCAAGGAGTGACCTTGCAGCTTCAAAGCCTGGCTGCTTCACACCTGGGAGATTCCATTGTTACTCAACTTGAATACTATTGAATATCCCTGCAGCTTCAAAGCCTGGCTGCTTCATACCTAGGGGACTCCATTGTTGGCCAACTTGAATACCATTGAATAGCCTTGCAGCTTCAAAGCCTGGCTGCTTCATACCTAGGGGACTCCATTGTTGGCCAACTTGAATACTATTGAATATCCCTGCAGCTTCAAAGCCTGGCTGCTTCACACCTGGGAGATTCCATTGTTACTCAACTTGAATACTATTGAATATCCCTGCAGCTTCACAGCTTGACTGCATCACACCTAGGGAACTCCATTGTTGGCCAACTTGAATACTATTGAATAGCCTGGCAGCTTCAAAGCCTGGCTGCTTTATACCTAGGGGACTCCATTGTTGGCCAACTTGAATACCATTGAATAGCTTGGCAGCTTTAAAGCCTGGCTGCTTTATACCTAAGGGACCCCATTGTTGGCCATCTTGATTACCATTGAATAGCCTTGCAGCTTCAAAGCCTGGCTGCTTCATACCTAGGGGAATCCTCTCTAGGCCACCTTGAATGCCACGAAGAAAGCCCCACCTAAGACTACACCACAGCAACGCGTGGCCGGGCACCACTAGTAATAATCTATCCTGTATTTATTATGATTTTACCATTTATGTGTTTTAAATGCAATTTTTTATCTTGCATTTTTGTTTTAATTGATATATTGTATTACTGTTTTTATCTTTTTATATTGTGATTTGTATTATGTTGCCTATATTTTGTCCTATGTTGTTTGGGCCTCTGCCCCATGTAAGCCACCCCGAGTCCCCGCGGGGAGATGGTGGCGGGGCATAAATAAAGTTTTATTTATTATTATTATTATTATTATTATTATTATTATTATTATTATATAAACTCCATTAATTCTACAATGTGGATGCACCCAGGGTCACTGAACGACCACATTTATGATGCCCGTCTTGAAACCGTTCCTTCGGGATCCTTTGTGGGTTGATAATGTCTTTGCAAACGCAATCTCTGCTTATCACATATCTGCGAGGACTTCCTTTTCCTTCCAGAAGCAGCCCGTCTTCTCCTTCCAATGCCTGTGTCTCTGCTTGCAGAGCCGCTAGACACACTGTCTGGGTTTTCGCTGAACTTCCTCTCCGGCCCATTTGGACGAGCAGCAGGATTTGCAGATGTTTCTCAGACTGGATGCAAAGGGTCACTCTCCCGCAGAGTGGCAATGGATTGCATGGTGAGGCTGGTTCTTTTCTGTCTATTTATCAGAAACGAAGGGGTGCAAATAAGAGGAGGACACAGAAATTCCCCTTATTGGTGGTGGAGCATCATGCAACAATTGGGTTACCGTTACTAGAATAACCCCAAGCCAAGGTTTCCATGCAAAAGCCTGAGACCTAACACTTAGTGCATTATTATTATTAAGTTTATTATATTATGCCAGAAGGGACAGAGTTTCATCTATGCTGACAATCGTGCCATCACTGCTCAAGCAGAGAGCGTTGAAAAGGTTGAACAGAAACTCTCCGAAGCTTTAGGTGCTTTAGGGATTAAGGAAAAGTCTATTAAACATCAAATTAGGTTATGATTTTACAAATTAAGCACCAAAACATCATGTTAGACAACAAATTTGACAGAAAAAGTAGTTCAATGCGCAGTAATGTTATGTTGTAATTACTGTATTTACGAATTTAGCACCAAAATATCACAATATATTGAAAACGTTGACTACAAAAATGGCTTGGATAATCCAGAAGCTTGGATAAGCGAGACTTGGATAAGTGAGACTCTACTGTATTATTATTTTCCAACTAGAACCCTAAACGGATAAACTATCTCTATTCCACATGTTTATTAGTATTTGTAAGATGTACGACTGCATTTAACGTTGCTCAGAATAAAAAATAGATCCTGATGTTTAAAGAAATGCTTTTATTGCACTGGTTTTCCATTTTTTTTTCTCCATGATAGAACCCAACATTGTTTATTTGCAGTGTTCCTAGGGTGGCTTCAAAAACATTACCTTGAGACCACGTTTCTTGCAAACGTATGATATTTCCACAACAAAACACTGGGAAAAAATGTCTTTTCAAACCACATGTTTTCAAGTCTCTTCTACCAATGCCATGGGGACGTCACATACGGAACAATGGAGAGTTTTGCTTGATTTTGGTCTCCAAATACTACATTGCTCTATCATTTGGGCATGATTTGACAGATTCACAAGTCCAAACATTTCTTCTGAGGATAAAAGCTTTCCATGTCACCTGTGCATGCCTATCAACAAGCATGATCACGCTATCTTCTGTTTATTGACCTCTTAGAAACAGTAGAAACAGACCTCGGCACTGTTGCATTTCGAAGGTTTCGTTTGAGTGGATGTGGATGGCTTCGTTGATATTTTGGTGTCACGTTGCATTATTTTTAGAGTTTAGATGCACCCTAAGTTTGGATGCATCCAACTGCCATTCAGGACTTCTGTGCTCTTCTACTGCAACTTGGAGAAACCCAATTGTGTTGTACTTTAACCAGTAAGAAAACACAACTGGATTTGGCTCAAAACCACCTGGAACATCTGTAAGATGGACCTAATCTATTGGCTCTGTTGTAGCAACACAGGCAAAGCAACACAGAAAAGCACATTGCTCTCAGTTCTTTAAGGCAGCGTTCCCAAACCTGTGAAGGCTCTGGACTACACATCCCAGTAAGGAAGGCATCATAGTCCAAAATACTGGAGCCTTGGTTATCTGTTCATCCACCGACGGCTGCTGCTGGCATAAGGCGCATGAGGCGGAGGGCCGACGGGGTCCGGACGGTTGATCCAGTTGCCTTCGCTCAGTCCGCTTGGCTGCTCTCCGGCCTTCTCCTCTTGCAGGGTCAGCAAGTGCTGGACCTCCTCTTGGTCCTTCAGTGGGTTCTTCCCATATTCCTGCCGGATCCAATCTCGGTACTGCAAGGAACACGACAAAAGTCCCAAAGGAGTTTAGTCAAGAAGGCAGGGGAGAGACAGAGACCACGTTGGGTGCATCTATACCAGGCATGGGCCAACTTCAGCCTTCCCTCCAGGTGTTTTAGGAATGGTGGGAGTTGAAGTCCAAAACACCTGGAGGGAGGGCCGAAGTTGGCCCATGCCTGTTTTATAGACTTAAAGGTTTTTTCTACTTTTTTGTATGATACACAGTTTGATGTTATAATGCAATCTATCTATATAATAAAAGTCAGTGTTTGTATGTATGCAGGTATGTATGTATGTGGCGGAGTATGTGGCAGCTTTCTGATTGGCCGCCACTATCACAGGCCACTGTGACCACCAGGAATGATGGACCTGGCCCAAACTTGACACACTTAACCCCCATGATGCACTTTATGTCCTGGTGCCATTTGCGAGATGATGGACCATGGGTGATGGGATTTGTAGTACTTTCAATCGCTACGACTCCCACAGGCCACTGCGATGCCCACCAGTGACGGAACTGAACCAAACTTGGCACACAGAACCACCATGAACCCCTTTCCGTCCTGGGGCAGATTGGAGGAGGATGGACCAAGTAGCTTCACTCACTTCTTGCTCTGGAAGTTGTAGTTCACCTTTATACAGACAGCACTGAACCCAGCCAACATCGGATCTGGACCAAACTTGGCACACTGCCCCATCATGCCCAACTGAGCATACAGGCAGAGTTTCGGGGTGATTGTCCTTTGGCTCTGGGAGTTGTAGTTCACCCCTATACAGATAGCACTGAACCCAGCCAACTTCGGATCTGGACAAACTTGCTACATAAGTTTCTCAAAATACCCGGGCACCGGCGGGTCCCCAAGCTAGTCTAGATATAAAAATGTAACGTGTGTAATTCCCATGGAGTAAACAACAAAACCACTGGACCAAATCACACCAAATTCGGCCACAAAAGACATAGTATTCCAATCTATGTAAGAGAAAAATGCCCAACACAAGTTGCAAAAGCCCTGAGCGTGGGATTCCCCCAAAGGACAAGGCTCTCCAGCCAAACCAAAATGCTTGGGGGAACCACCAGCCATGTGGCCTCGCAGCAGGACATCCCATTTGGTGCAGGGTTAAATGTTAAACTATAAGCGGGCGCTACATTCCTGGAAATATGCAAGCTCTTTGGATATGGCAGGGTCTCCCTATCCATGGACTGAGAAATGCACAATGCAATGCACAAGGATGACGTAGTAGGTTCCATATTTGCAACGCTGCAGAGAGATATATATATATATGCGCAATGCTGGAGGAAGGACTAAGGATCTGGGAAAGGGTGAAGGATTCATGCCGACTTGGATTTCCACCAATTCGCAGTTCCTGATTCATGAAGATGAACCCACAAACTAGAGATATATTTACACTATTGATTTAATGAACAGAACAGAATAGCTTCATTTAACAGTTGTCCATGTCGGGTCTGTGTGCCAAGTTTTGTCCAGTTCTGTCGTTGTCAGCTGAGTTCAGTGCTCTCTGGATAAGGGTGAACTACAACTCCCATATTACCAGAGCAATCACCCCCAATCTCTGCCTGTATTCACAGTTATCCGTGTTGGGTCTGTGTGTCAAGTTTGGTCCAGATCTGTCGTTGGCTGGGTTCAGAACTCTTGGAATATAAAGGTGAACTATAACTCCCAGAATTGAAAGATAACCATCCCAGGATCCCATCTGTATTCACAGTTGTCCATGTCGGGTCTGTGTGCCAAGTTTGGTCCAGATCTGTCGTTGGCTGGGTTCAGTGCTCTCTGGATAAGGGAGAACTACAACTCCCAGAATTAAAAGACAACCATCCCCAGATCCCACCTGTATTCACAGTTGGCCATGTCGGGTCTCTGTGCCAAGTTTGGTCCAGATCTGTCATTGGCTGGGTTTGGTGCTCTCTGGATATAAGGGAGAACTACAACTCCCAGAATTAAAAGATAACCATCCCAGGACCCCATCTGTATTCACAGTTGTCCATGTCGGGTCTGTGTGCCAAGTTTAGTCCAGATCTGTCATTGGCTGGGTTTGGTGCTCCCTGAATATAAGGGTGAACTACAACTCCCAGCATTAAAAGACAACCACCTCCAGATCCCAGCTGTATTCCCAGTTGTCCATGTCGGATCTGTGTTCCAAGTTTGGTCCGTGTGCCTCTGTTTCTGACACGCAACTGAAAGCATGGCATCTCCGTCAACATGCTCGCTTGCCTCCTTTTCTCATCGAGAGCGGAGTGCTCACTCGTTTCGAACATATTGGTTTCGGTTGCCAATAATATGCAGATGTTTCGTTGCAAGCAAAACAACCTGAAATTTCCTCTGGAAGTCCCCCAAGAGTCGAGGGCATCAATGATGAGAGTTCACACAGGATCCCAGGTGGAGGTGGCGGAGGAGCCCACACACGTGTGACGCTTGCATCATGCCATCCTCACGTGACCTTTGCTTTGGCTCTCAGCAATGACGCTACTTTTTGCTACTAGTTTTTCTTTTGGTTACTAGTTTTGTTACTAGTTTTTTTTTCATTATTTGGATCATATGTTGTGTATTTATGTTTACCATTTGTATTATTTTAAATTGTTGTACTGTTCTGTTTTTATTGTGTATTGTTTTTATCATGTTGGAAACCGCCCTGAGTTCCCTGAGAAGATAGGGCGGTATATAAATAAAGTTTTATCATGTTATTGTTATTGTTGTTATATTCTGCAGTTAACCTATTGTCTCTCCCTCTCATCATCGCTCTCTCTTTATCTTCGTGATTCCTTGGCTTATTTGCAAACCGGATTTAAAAAGCGACACAAGATTTGCGCAAACCAGAAGTCATATTAAAAGTCCGACTCTGGGGGTTGGTGCTCATCTCATTTCTAAGCCGAAGAGCCAGTGTGGTCCTTAGACACTTCCTAGGTTGTGTGGCCGGCATGACTACATGGAGCACCGTTACCTTCCCACCTGAGTGGTATCTATTGATCTACTCACATTTGCGTGTTTTCAAACTGCTAGGTTGGCAGAAGCTGGGGCTAACAGCAGGAGCTCACCCCGCTCCCCAGATTTGAACTGCCGACCTTTCGTTCTGCCAAGTTCAGCTACTTGCAGTACCTAGTGATCTACTCACATTTGCATGATTTCAAACTGCTAGGTTGGCAGAAGCTGGGGCTAACAGCCAGAGCTCACCCCACTCCCCAGATTTGAACTGCCCACCTTTCGTTCTGCCAAGTTCGGCTACTTGCAGTACCTAGTGATCTACTCACATTTGCATGTCTTCAAACTGCTAGGTTGGCGGAAGCTGGGGCTAACAGCGGGCGCTCACCCCGCTCCCCGGATTTGAACTGCCCACCTTTCGTTCTGCCAAGTTCAGCTACTTGCAGTACCTAGTGATCTACTCACATTTGCATGTTTTCAAACTGCTAGGTTGGCAGAAGCTACGGCTAACAGCGGGCGCTGACCATGCTCCCTGGATTCAAACCGCTGACCTTTCGTTCTGCCAAGTTCAGCTACTTGCAGTACCTAGTGATCTACTCACATTTGCATGTTTTCAAACTGCTAGGTTGGCAGAAGCTGGGGCTAACAGCCAGAGCTCACCCCGCTCCCTAGATTCAAACCGCTGACCCTTTCGTTCTGCCAAGTTCAGCTACTTGCAGTACCTAGTGATCTACTCACATTTGCGTGTTTTCAAACTGCTAGGTTGGCAGAAGCTGGGGCTAACAGCCAGAGCTCACCCCCCTCCCTAGATTCAAACCGCTGACCCTTTCGTTCTGCCAAGTTCAGCTACTTGCAGTACCTAGTGATCTACTCACATTTGCATGTTTTCAAACTGCTAGGTTGGCAGAAGCTACGGCTAACAGTGGGCGCTGACCATGCTCCCTGGATTCAAACCGCTGACCTTTCGTTCTGCCAAGTTCAGCTACTTGCAGTACCTAGTGATCTACTCACATTTGCATGTTTTCAAACTGCTAGGTTGGCAGAAGCTACGGCTAACAGCGGGCGCTGACCATGCTCCCTGGATTCAAACCGCTGACCTTTCGTTCTGCCAAGTTCAGCTACTTGCAGTACCTAGTGATCTACTCACATTTGCATGTTTTCAAACTGCTAGGTTGGCAGAAGCTGGGGCTAACAGCCAGAGCTCACCCCGCTCCCTGGATTCAAACCACTGACCTTTCGTTCTGCCAAGTTCAGCTACATGCAGTACCTAGCGATCTACTCACATTTGCGTGTTTTCAAACTGCTAGGTTGGTAGAAGCTGGGGCTAACAGCCAGAGCTCACCCCGCTTCTCGAATTTAAACCGCCAACCTTTCGTTCTGCCAAGTTCAGCTACTTGCAGTACCTAGTGATCTACTCACATTTGCATGTTTTCAAACTGCTAGGTTGGCCGAAGCTGGGGCTAACAGCAGACGCTCACCCCACTCCCTGGATTCAAACCACCAAACTTTTGGACAGGAAGTTCAGCAGCTCAGTAGTTTATCCCGCTTCATGTGTGTGTGTATATATATATATATACATATATTTACCTCCTTGAGCAAAGTCGACTCGTACTCCTGCAGCTGCTCCTGGAAGCCGAAGTTGGGGCTGACGTAGGAGCGGACGGCTTTGGTGGCGGCCAGGCATTCTTCCCACCCGAAGTCGGTGACGGTCATGAGGTAGGCCACCAAAAGCGTGGTGCTGCGGGAGACCCCGGCCAAGCTGCAGCGGAAAAACCAAGGAAGCAACATCTCCAGAGATGCCCAATTGAAAAGGGATCTCCCGCCAGGAAGCTCTGCCCCGAATGAGGTTGCTCACCAGTGGATGAGGCACCCTCCGCCGTGCAGCCGGCATTCGTGGATGAACCGGATGCTCTCCTTGAAATGTTGGATCCTGGGGAAACAGAAGGAAAAAACTTCAGAATGGTTTGGGTTGCTGGAAGTCTTTCGGGCTGTATGGCCATGTTCCAGAAGCCCCGCATCTGTGGCAGGCATCCTCACAACCTCTGAGGATGCCTGCCACAGATGTGGGTGAAACTGCAAGAGAGAAAGCTCATGGAACATGGCCAGACAGCCCAAAATAATAATAATAATAATAATAATAATAATAATAATAATAATAATAATAATAATACAGCAACAATGAATCCTAGAGCTAGAAAAGACCGTAAGAACAACAACAGCAACTATGAATCCTAGGCCTAGAAGAGAACCTAATAGTAATAGTAATAAGAATAACAACAATAACAATAATAAAAAGCAACAGCAGCACTGAATCATAGAGCTAGGGTAGACCATAATAATAATAATAACAACAACAACAACAACAACAATAATTCAACCGCTATCAGGACCTCAAGATTGAACTTCAAAGACTCTGGCAGAAACCAGTGCAGGTGGTCCCGGTGGTGATGGGCACACTGGGTGCCGTGCCAAAAGATCTCAGCCGGCATTTGGAAACAACAGACATTGACAAAATCACGATCTGCCAACTGCAAAAGGCCACCCTACTGGGATCTGCGCGCATCATCCGAAAATACATCACACAGTCCGAGACACTTGAGAAGTGTTCGACTTGTGATTTTGTGATACGAAATCCAGCATATCATTGACTACAAAAATGGCTTGGATAATCCAGAACGTTGCATAAGCGAGTGTTGGATAAGTGAAACTCTACTGTATAAACATACAAACCAGCATAAAACATCAACATCAAAACATTAGAACATTAAGAGTCTGAACGTAATATACAAACTGTAAGATAAAATTCAGCAGACTCTAAGGATCACATTACAAAGTTCAATCAATAAGAATGGAGTGTGATAAAGTGCAGTAGTTGTGGCAACTAATAACTAACCGAAACCATTTATTCGAATGCACATCGAAATAACCATGTTCTAGATCAGGGGTCCCCAAACTAAGGCCCGGGGGCCGGATGTGGCCCTCCAAGGTCATTTACCTGGCCCCCGCCCTCAGTTTTATAATATAATATATTGTATATACATATAATATTGATAATAATATTATAATGTAATACAATATAACACTAATAATAATATCATATAATAATATTAATTATATATTCTATATTACATATAATATTACTAATAATATTACAGGATAGTGGTATAGTTCAATATAGTAATATCTAATGCTAATATTGTGCTATGCTAATAATATAATATATTGTATGTACATATAATTTGTAAGCCACTCTGAGTCCCCTTTGGGGTGAGAAGGGTGTGATACAAATGTAGTAAATAAATGCAGTAAATAAATAAATAATAAATAAATAAATTTTAGACTTAGGCTCGCCCAAAGTCTGAAATGACTTGAAGGCAAACAACAACAACAACAACAACAACAACAACCCTAACTAACTTGACTATCTTACTGGCCAGAAGCAGGAGCACACTTCCCATTGAAATCCTGATCAATGTATGTTGGTTAAAATTGTTTTTATTTTTAAATAATGTATTGTTCTTTCATTGTTCTTCTTCTTGTTGTTGTTGTTTTTGCACTACAAATAAGACATGTGCAGTGTGCATCAGAATTTGTATTTTTTTTTTAAATGATAATCCGGCCCCTCAACAGTCTGAAGGATTGTGGACCGGCCCTCGGCTTAAAAAGTTTGAGGATCCCTGTTCTAGATCAACAAGCCAAGAGTTCAGGGTTTTGGTTTGGTGCTTTGAGCATCACCGTCCTTTTGGGAAGCCAACCATTCCTTCCACACTTTGCTGCAAGGGCGACGCGTCCCAAAGCTCGCTGCCCAGATTTCAATCTCAAATTTGTTCAAATCAGTCCCCTTCTCCTTTTGCTTCTCGGAACGTCTTTTCTAAGCACACCACGATTGTGAAACACCACGTCTTCCATCGCTGTGCAAAAAATAGCCTTTTTTAGAGCCAAACTTCCTTCCTTTGGGCCATTGCTTGGAAGCATGTTATGATTGCACACATTTCTCTTTTTAAAAAAGAAAACTATCAACCTAATAATGCTGAAGATGGGCTTTGTTGACTTTCTCAGGTTTTACTTATCGGGCAATTTGTAAACAAGTCTTGGAATCATTTCTATATGATAGCGTCTATATTCCACCAATCATCATGGAAGAAGGGCTACGGAAAGAATACTAACCCATGAACTCTAAATGGCAGGAAACATACCTCGCAACCTCTGAGGATGCCTGCCATAGATGTGGGCAAAATGTCAGGACAGAATGCTTCTGGAGCACAATATGCACAATAACCCAGGGATTCTGGCCATGAAAGCCTTCAACTATACATTGACAGGAAACAATCAGGGCCAGCTAACATGTCATAAACAAAAACAAGGGAATTGTAGTGTCGACTAAGGTAGAAAATAATGGCAAGGAAGACTTACAGGTTTTGGTTTGAGGAGTCCGAGGCCGATATGCAAAGGTATGTCATGTCCTGAAATGGAAGCAAAAGAGTCAAGACTGAAATATTTACTCAGGACTGGAGAATGTTCCAGGTTTCGTTGATGTTTCCAAACTGAAACTAGGGTCCCTTCTACACTGCCGTATAAAATCCAGATTATCTGCTTTGAAGTGGATTATATGGCAGTGTAGACTCATAGGTAAAGGTAATGGTTTTCCCTTGACATTAAGTCTAGTCGTGTCTGACTCTGTGGTGGTGCTCATCTCTATTTCTAAGCCAAGGAGTCGGTGTTGTCCATAGACACCTCCTAGGTCATGTAAGTCCTTGCCAATGGGACTTGCCAATGGACAATGGGACTTGCAATACCTTCACTCACTTCCTGAGAGCACTGCGACTTCAACCAATGACGAAGCAAAACCGAACTTGGCACACAGAGCCCTCAGGACCCACTCTACAACCTGGTGTGAGTTGGCAGAGTTTGGACCATGGACGATGGGACTTGTAATACCTTCACTTGCTTCCTCAGAGCACTGTGGCTCCCATGACCCACTCTACACTCTGGTGTGGTTTGGAAGAGTTTGGACCATGGACGATGGGACTTGCAATACCTTCACTCGCTTCCTCAGAGCACTGTGGCTCCCATGACCCACTCTACATACTGGTGTGGTTTGGAAGAGTTTGGACCATGGACGATGGGACTTGCAATACCTTCACTCGCTTCCTGAGAGCACTGCGACTCCCACCAATGACAAAGCAAAACCAAACTTGGCACACAGAGCCTTCATGACCCACTCTACAACCTGGTGTGAGTTGGAAGAGTTTGGACCATGGACGATGGGACTTGCAATACCTTCACTTGCTTCCTCAGAGCACTGTGGCTCCCATGACCCACTCTACACTCTGGTGTGGTTTGGAAGAGTTTGGACCATAGACGATGGGACTTGCAATACCTTCACTCGCTGAGAGCACTGCAACTCCCACCAATGACCAATTCCACCACCAATGACTGATCGAGACCAAACTTGGCACACAGAGCCCTCATGACCCACTCTACACCCTGGTGTAGTTTGGAAGAGTTTGGACCATGGACGATGGGATTTGCAATAACTTCACTCGCTTCCTGAGAAGACTGCAACTCCCACCAATGACCAATTCCACCACCAATGACTGATCGAGACCAAACTTGGCACACAGAGCCCTCATGACCCACTCTACACCCTGGTGTGGTTTGGAAGAGTTTGGACCATGGACGATGGGACTTGCAATACCTTCACTCGCTTCCTAAGAGCACTGCAACTCCCACCAATGACCAATTAGTACCAAACTTGGCACACAGGGCCCTCATGACCCACTCTATATCCTGGTGTGATTTACAACAGTTTAGGCCATGTCTGATGGTCTATGTCTCCCAACATTGCCAGACAGATGGCGAATCCACACGCAGAGGTCTTACGACATCATGGGCCGAAGGAAGCTGGAGAAAGACAAGAGCAAAAAGAGGAACTGGAAAGGCATGGGCTTCATTGAGCAACATGCCAATGGCAGATTTAGCCAAAGAACTGCAGAGCCAAGCGCCGTTCCCATGCACCTCCTTCTGGCCAAGGGCCAAGAAAGGGGTCCCATTCCCAGGGTTAGGACAGGCACTTTGGGGAGCATAGTTTGCGCCTTATTCGAGTTCCAGACCCGGGACAACTTGGAGGCTTCCACTTTGGAGATTTTGCTGGTGCAACGTTTTTTGCAAATATATATATTTTGATGCATTTCAAAAAGCAAAATAATTCACATGAGGACAGTAAGGTTGAGATGACACTTGGAGACGTGAGACATTGGCTTCCACCCGGGAGATTTTGCTGGTGCAATATTTTTGCAAAAATATATATTTTGATGCAATTTTTTAAAAAAACAGGGTTGAGTGGGACTGGCCCCATAGAACAACATAGCCAATGATGACGATGCAATGGTTGGTTGCCACACTCAAGGCGGATGATTTTGTTATATTAGAGACAGCATGTGATCCACATGACTGTGTGGTTGCAGTGCTCTGAGAAAGTGAGTGAAGGTATTGCAAGTCCCATCGTCCATGGTCCAAACTCTACCAAACCACATCAGGATGCAGAGTGGGTCACAAGGGCTCTGTGTGCCAAGTTTGGTACTGATTCATCATTGGTTGGAGTCACAGTGCTCTCAGGAAGTGAACGAAGGTATTCCAAGTCCCATCGTCCATGGTCCAAACTCTTCCAAACCGCACCAGAATGTAGAGTGGGTCATGGGGGCTCTGTGTGCCAAGTTTGACACTGATTCATCATTGGCTCTGAGGAAGTGCTCTGAGGAAGTGAGTGAAGGTATTGCAAGTCCCATCGTCTATGGTCCAAACTCTACCAAACTGCACTAGGATGTAGAGTAGGTCATGGCAGCTCTGTGTGCCAAGTTTGGTACTGATTCATCATTGGTGGGAGTCGCAGTGCTCTGAGGAAGCGAGTGAAGGTATTGCAAGTCCCATCATCCATAGTCCATCCCCCTCCAAACCACACCAGGGTGTAGAGTGGGTCATGTGGGCTTTGTGTGCCAAGTTTGGTCTTGATCAATCATTGGTAATAGCCACAGTGGTCTTAGGAAGTGAGTGAAGGTATTGCAAGTCCCATCATCCATGGTCCAAACTCTTCCAACCCTCCCCAGGATGTAGAGTGGGTCATGGGGGCTCTGTGTGCCAAGTCTGGTCCTGATTCGTCATCGGGCCCTCTAGGTGTTTTGATTCCAGCTGTTAGGAATTGTGGGAGTTGTGGGAGTTGCAGTCCAAAACACCTGGAGGGCCCAAGTGTGCCCATGCCTGGTCCACACTCTAGGATTAATGCAGTTTGACGACACTTTAACCACCATGGCTCAATGTTAGGGATTCATGGGAGTTGTAGTTCTTGAAGGTTTGTAATCTTCTCTGCATTCTTTTGCAGAGAAGGGCGAATGTCTTATGCAAAACCACATCTCCCAGGGTTTCATAGCATCGAGCCAGGGCAATTTAAGTGGTATCAAACTGCATTAATTGTACGGTCTGGATGCACACAAACATCGCCTACAAAAAAAAAAAATCCAAATAGAGAAACTGAAATATCACTGCCATTAGAAGGCAATGCAGTTCTACATTGCATGGCATTTGCTATGTGTTTGTGTCCTTAAATTGCCTGTTGACTTATGGCAACCCTGTGAATTTCGCAGGATTTCTTCAATCAAGGAAGACTCCAAAGTGGACATGAAATTTATTTGTGCCTTCAAGTTGCCTATCGACTTAGGGTGACCTCCTGAATTCCATAGGGTTTTCTTAGCCACGCAATGAATGAGTTGTGAGGCTGTGCTGCCCTCTAACGGCAATACACCTTGAGCATCTCTTGTCCGGAATTCTAAAATTTGAAATAATCCATCACCATCCGCATAGATGGCTGAGATAGTGAAGCCTTTGCTTTCCGAGGTATATATGTATGTATGTATAGGTATTGCAAAACCCTCCACTTGCACTTACTTCCAACACAGGTTTGGCGTTGTTATGCACCGACAAGATGTGTGTGATGCCGTTCTTCGCCAGGTTTTCTCTGTCCTCAGAATCTGGAAGGAGACAAAAGGTTCCCAAAGACCCAGATTGAGCAAACAGTTGAAAATCTTCAGATGGAAAACCAGACTGTGAACTAGAACATTTATCCCTGCCCTTCTACACTGTGGAATTAGTGCAGTTTGATACTAGTTGAACTGCCACACCTAATGCTACGTATAGAGTCCCGGGAGCTGTATTTTTCCCAGGTCTTTCGCCTCCTCTGCCAAGTGGCACCTCACTAACACTGCAAACCCCAACTTGAGTTTGGGAGTTGTAGTTCACCTACATCCAGATAGCACTGTGGACTCAAACGATGATGGTTCTGGACCAAACTCGGCACCAATACCCAACATGCCCAAATGGGAACACTGGTAGAGTTTGCGGGAAATAGACCTTGACATTTGGGAGTTGTAGTTGCTGGGATTTATAGTCCAGCTACAATCATAGAGCATTCTGAACTCCACCAACGATGGGATTCAGCCAAATCGGGCACACAGAACTCCCAGCAGAAAATACTGGAAAGGTTTGGTGAGCATTGACCTTGAGTTTGGGAGTTGTAGTTCACCAACATCCAGAGAGCACGATTGACTCAAAACAATGATGGATCTGGACCAAACTTGGCACCAATATTCAGTATGCCACTGGTAGAGTTTGGGGAAAATAGACCGTGACATTTGGGAGTTGTAGTTGCTGGGATTTATAGTTCATCAACGATCAAAGAGTCCCTGAACCCCACCAATGATAGAATTGGGCCAAACTTACCACACAGAACCCCTATGACCAACAGAAAATATTGGAAGGAATTTGGGTTCCTAAGACCGTAAGAAATATGATATTTGGTGACTGCTCTGAGACCCCCCTCGTGACCCCCCCCCCAGGGGTCCCGACCCCCAGGTTGAGAAACGTTGTTCTAGGACAGTAATGGCCAACCTATGACATGCGTGTCAGCATTGACATGTCTAGCCGTTTTTGCTGACACGCTGCCGCATGCAGATTGATTGGATGACTATGTCTTTTGTGGCCAAATTCGGTGTGATTTGGTCCAGTGGTTTTGTTGTTTACTCCATGGGAATTATGCACATCACATTTATATATAATCACTAGCTGTGCCCGGCCACGCGTTGCTGTGGTGAAGTCTGGTGGTATGGGAAATAAAGTATTGAGGAATTGGTGGTAGTTAAGGTAAAGGGTAAAGGTTTTCCCCTGACATTAAGTCCATTATAAATGGGTTACATAGCTGTGTGGAAGGGCCTTGAGTCTACACTGCCATATAATCCAGTTAAAATCAGATAATCTGTATTTTATTGGCAGTGTGGAAGAGGCCTAACTCTGCCTGTCCCCTGGGCTGAGTGGGTTGCTAGGAGACCAAGTGGGCAGAGCTTAGCCTTATAACTGGCAGCAATTGGATAAAAACAATTATTTCTCTCCCTCTAATTAGGACTTTATTTTTCTTTTCTTTTTGTTGTATGAATGTAGAGGCATGGATGAGGGGATGTGCTGCCAAGTTTAGTTTTTCTGGGATGTGTAGTTTTGTTGTTTTGTTCTAGGCCGAAATTTCATTACCCTTTTATATATATAGATTATATCATTCTATTATTATTGTAGTATATTATCATATGATTACTATTATATTATTAATATATTATTCATTATTCATGACTACATTGAAACTACAATAGGGAGACATCAGCATGGAAATTGCAAGAGGTACCATAGATTGTTGGACATGGAAATAATGGTAGTAAATAGTTTTTGATTTATTGAATAGAGTTATATATTACAATGATATATTTTTGTTATTTAAACTATATATATTGGGAAATTATTGTTTTTTTTTCTCAAAGTGACACAACGCCCAAGTCATGCTAGGTTTTTTGGTGAATTTTGACACACCAAATGCAAAAGGTTGCCCATCATTGGTCTAGGCCAGGGGTCCCCAAACTAAGGCCCGGGGGCCGGATGCGGCCCTCCAAGGTCATTTACCTGGCCCCCGCCCTCATTTATAATATAATATTTTTATATCCGTTTTAATAATATAATATATTGTATATACATATGATATTGATAATAATATTATCATTTTATACAATATAATACTAATAATAATACCATATAATATTAATTATATGTTATATATTACATATAATATTACAGTATAGTGGTATAGTTCAATGTAGTAATATATAATGCTAATATTGTGCTATGCTAATAATATAATATACTGTATGTACATACAGCTGCTCTGAATTCCCTCCGGGGTGAGAAGGGTGGGATATAAATGTAGTAAATAAATGTAGTAAATGAATAAATAAATAATTTTGGACTTAAGCTTGCCCAAAGTCTGAAATGACTTAAAGACACACAACAACAACAATCCTAATTAACCTGACTATCTCATTGGCCAGAAGCAGGCCCACACTTCCTATTGAAATCCTGATAGGTTTATGTTGGTTAAAATTATTTTCATTTTTAAATATTGTATTGTTCTTTCATTGTTATTGTTGTTTTTTGCACTACAAATAACATATGTGCAGTGTGCATAGGAATTTGTTCGTTTTTCCCCCCAAACGATAATTCGGCCCCTCAACAGTCTGAAGGATTGTGGACCGGCCCTCGGCTTTAAAAGTTTGAGGACCCCTGGTCTAGGCGAAGGCAGTGGAAAATACTCACCTCTGATGTTTCCAAGGTACAGACCCGCAACAACCTAAGAAATTGATGAAAAATAATAATTAGGTTCGTGGATAGATCTGGTTCTTCTTGCAACACAATAAGAAATCCAAAAATAAGACCTTTCTTTCTGCTAGGACTTTCCAAACAGATACGGAGTGACTTTATAGAAGCATAGGCCCCTGAGGTCGAGATAGATGCCAAGGCTCAGTGTTTAGTGTTTCTATAGCAGCCGAATCTAACAAACAGCCGCTGGACTTGGCTGCAAAGCGGCACCCGTGACATGATGCACGAGGGGGCTATTTTTAATCCCTGGCCAAAATTTTGCACGGAACGGACATGAATGAAGGCTCTGAAACAAAACAGGTTCCCGTCCTTTCCTTTGCCCCTCAAGTATTGCAAGCATGGTGTTGTCAAAGGCTTTCATGGCTGGAATCACTGTATGGCCATGTTCCAGAAGCATTCTCTCCTGACGTTTCGCCTGCATCTATGGCAGGCATCCTCAGAGGTTGTGAGATTTCTTGGAAACTAGGCAAATGGGGTTGATCTATCTGTGGAATGATATCCTGGCTGGAAAAAAGAAAGAACTCTTTGTCTGTTTGCAGCAAGTGTGAATGTTGCCATTGGCCAGCTTGATTAGCATTGAACAGCCTCGCAGCTTCAAGGTCTGGCCACTTATTTCCCAGGGGGATTGTTTATTGGGGAGATACAAAAATAAAGCTTAATGCAGGGAGGCTAATTTAACTAATTTACGACACCATAAAAAAAAAAACTCCCAGCAGTGTGCAGAAAGAATGAGGAAGTACTCCATCAAGGACTCAGTGTCACAAGTGGACGGTGAAGCGGCAGCTCCCCCTGTGGCCGAAATCGAGCATAGCCTCATGAAGCCGGAAGCTGGAAAATGTTAAATTGCTTCTGTGTCTGTCTATATATGTCGTACAGTAGAGTCTCAATTATCCAACACTCGTTTAATCAACGTTCTGGATTATCCAACGCATTTTGTAGTCAATGTTTTCAATAAATCGTGATATTTTGGTGCTAAATTAGTAAAGACTGTGATGACTCATGGGCCATGTAGTCCCGTTCCTAGTTCTATTGAGGCAGATGAAGAGGAAAACTTGGGTTTCCCACCACTTCAGTCAGAAGTGGAACCCTTGCACCTGCAAGATGTTTGCCCACCAGAAGTCAGCCAAACAAGCCTTGAGCAGAAATCTCCCCCATTTTCTCGCCGGGATTATTATAATCAAGATAGGGGCGCTCGAGAGGCGACTCGCCGGAGCGCCAGGATAGCTGCCAGACAATTAGCTGATTAAGTCTGTTTCCCTTGGGAAACTTTAAGGAGTCATGGATCTGGACACAGTTTAGGTTTCGTTTCTTGTTCCCCAGAGAAAGTGTTCCTTGGCGGGAAAACAAGATCCTATATAGGTGTTTGCCCGCAAAGGAATCCTTGCGGAGTCAATTCGTCGGCTTGAGGAGTGAGATCGTGTGTAGACTTCGTACTCCAGTTCCCAGTTCCCGGATCAAGTTTCCAGCCCAGCCTTGTACCATGGACTTCTATGGACTCAGTTCTTGATTCATGTTTGCCTTGCTTCAAGTGTGATCTTGCCAAGTTTCAAGTCTTGCCTTGCCTTGCGTTTTAAACCACGGACCTTGCTTCTCAGATTCAAGCCTTGTTTTCCAGTTTCCTTTGGATTTACCTTAAGCCTCAAAGACTATGGACAGTTCCCCACACTATTGCTTGCCAAATAGTGTGTGTTTCGATGGAGTGGATTATAACTTTGGACTTTAATATCACATATTGGACATTGTTTTCCTGGACTATATTTGACCTTTCCTGAAAGGTCTACTCCTGAACTATATTCTACACTTGTTTTTACTGACTTTATATATTCCTTTAATAAAGATATTAGATAGATTCTGGCCTCTGCGCATGGCTATTGGTGCTCTGCAGCCTGGGTCCTGACAAAGACAGTAATTACAACATAGCATTACTGAGTATTGAACTATTTGTTATGTCAAATTTGTTGTATAACATGATGTTTTGGTGCCTTATTTGTAAAATCATAACCTAATTTGATGTTTAATAGGCTTTTCCTTAATCCATCCTTATTATCCAACATATTCGCTTATCCAACGTTCTGCCGGCCCGTTTATGTTGGATAAGTGAGACTCTACTGTATGTCTAATGACTTTTTGCTGTGTATATGTGCATTGTGATCTGCTCTGAGTCCCCTTCAGAATGAAAAGAGTGGAATATAAATCTTGTAAATAATAATAATAATAATAATAATAATAATAATAATAATAATAATAATAATAATATAGTCCTAGACACCTGGGAAGTGTTCGACTTGTGATTCTGTGATACAAAATCCAGCATATCTATCTTGTTTGCTGTGTCATAATAAAATAATAATAATAATCAGAAACTCCTCAAAGCACAGCAGACAAAAAACCAGTACAAGAAAGCCACACTACAAACTAGAGCTGACAGCTGGCACAACAAAACATTGCATGGAAAGTTCCTTGACAAAATTGAAGGAAAAGCTGATAAGGAGAAGATCTGGCTCTGGCTCACGAATGGGACCCTGAAGAAGGAGACAGAAGGCCTGATCCTTGCAGCCCAGGAGCAAGACATCAGGACAAAGGCCATTAATAATAATAATAATAATAATAATAGAAGACCTGGCTGTGGCTCACGAATGGGACCCTGAAGAAGGAGACAGAAGGCCTGATCCTTGCAGCCCAGGAGCAAGACATCAGGACAAAGGCCATTAATAATAATAATAATAATAATAATAGAAGACCTGGCTATGGCTCACGAATGGGACCCTGAAGAAGGAGACAGACGGCCTGATCCTTGCAGCCCAGGAGCAAGACATCAGGACAAATGCAATTAAGGCCAAGATTGAAAAATCAGCTGATGACCCAAAATGCAGACTCTGCAAGGAAGCTGACGAAACCATGGATCATCTCCTCAGCTGCTGTAAGAAAATTGCACAGACAGACTACAAACAGAGGCACAACTGTGTGGCCCAAATGATCCATTGGAACTTATGCCTCAAGTACCACCTCCCAGCAGCAAAGAACTGGTGGGATCACAAACCAGCAAAGGTCGTGGAAAATGAGCACGCAAAGATACTGTGGGACTTCCGAATCCAGACTGACAAAGTTCTGGAACACAACACACCAGATATCACAGTTGTGGAAAAGAACAAGGTTTGGATAATTGATGTCGCCATCCCAGGTGACAGTCGCATTGATGAAAAACAACAGGAAAAACTCAGCCGCTATCAGGACCTCAAGATTGAACTTCAAAGACTCTGGCAGAAACCAGTGCAGGTGGTCCCGGTGGTGATGGGCACATTGGGTGCCGTGCCAAAAGATCTCAGCCGGCATTTGGAAACAATAGACATTGACAAAATCACCATCTGCCAACTGCAAAAGGCCACCCTACTGGGATCTGCACGCATCATCCGAAAATACATCACACAGTCCTAGACACTTGGGAAGTGTTCGACTTGTGGTTTTGCGAAACGAAATCCAGCATATCTATCTTGTTTGCTGTGCCATATAACGTCGTTGTGTTGATAATAATAATAATAATAATAATAATAATAATAATAATAATAATATAGTCCTAGACACCTGGGAAGTGTTCGACTTGTGATTCTGTGATACAAAATCCAGCATATCTATCTTGTTTGCTGTGTCATAATAAAATAATAATAATAATAATAATAATAATAATAATAATAATAATAATAATAATAGTTTATGGGAGAGGTGGAATTTGAGCTCATAGCTTCTACTCTCATTCTACACCTGTCTCCTAACATTTGCTCCTCTTTGCCACCTGTTTAACGATTCCTGCCTTCTTCACACAAAATTGCAAAACTGTGAGTCCCACATAAAGGAATGTTACAAAATATCCCTTTCTTCCTTTTTGTTAAGTTTTAGAATAATGTTACCTTACTCATCCCGGTCCCCATGGCAGTTGGTAATAGTTATCAGCAGTCACCATTCAGACACACTTGGAGATGTGCAAAACCGCAGCCGTTCGCACTGGTTTTTCCCTCCTTATTCACAAAGGAACTGCAAAATAATAGAGGAAGGAAGGAAGGAAGGAAGGAAGGAAGGAAGGAAGGAAGGAAGGAAGGAAGGAAGGAAGGAAGGAAGGAAGGAAGGAAGGAAGGAAGGAAGGAAACAAGAGAGTCTTGTGGCTGAAACTCCATGTGACACTTTCCAAGATACAATTACCGGGTTTTTAATGTACCATCTATCATCAACATTGCTCCTCAGTTCTAATTTATTATAATATATATATATATATATATATATATATATATATATATATATATATACACACACACACACACACACACACACACACACACACTTTAATATATAATAATTATAACATATTGTATATACATATAAAATTCATAATATTATATTGTAATATGATATACTAATAATACAATATAATAATATTAATTATATATTATATTTCACATATAATATTACCATACATTCATATAGTACAATATAGTAATTTATTGCCAGTATTGTACTATGCTAATAATATAATATTGTATATTATATTATATTATGTGTAGAGCGGCACATAAATGTAGCAAACAAATAAATAATAAATAATAAATATTATTCTTGTTCCAGTCCTATTTTAGAAGTATATTGCACTAATTTGAGCTGCTGAACTTGCAGACTGAAAGGTCACAGGTTCGAATCCGGGGAACGGAGTGAGCTCCCGCTGTTAGCCCCAGCTTCTGCCAACCTAGCAATTCCAAAACATGCAAATTTGAGTAGATCAATAGGTACCGTTTCGGCAGGAAGGTAATGCAGGCTCTATTATTTATATTTATTTATTTTATTATTTATTACAATATTTATATCCCGCCCTTCTCACCTAATAGGGGACTCAGGGCGGCTTACAATAAAACACATAAAATTGTACAATACGTTGTGAATCAATTAAAAAGTTATTAAATTACATCAGACATTCATAAAAACACTTTATAAAATACAGATGGGCATGTTCCGAGTCTAAAAGACTGGGTCTGTCAATTGAGTTCCAGCGTACATAATAATAATTAGCGCTGCTAATTGTTGCTGATAAGTGCTGCTATTGTTGTTGTTGTTGCTGTTGTAAAGTAAAAGTAGACATGAAGTCTAGTCGTGTCGAACTCTGGGGTTGGTGCTCATCTCCATTTCCAAGATGAAGAGACAGCTTTGTCCGTAGACACCTCCAAGGTCATGTGGCCACTGGCATGACTGCGTGGTACCTATTGATCTACTCACATTTGCATGTTTTTGAACTGTTAGGTTGGCAGAAGCTGGGGCTAACAGCAGGAGCTCACCCCGCTCCCGGGATTCAAACTGCCAACCTTTCGGTCCGCATGTTCTGCAGCTCAGCTATAAGCCTGTCTGTGCCACCGGGGGCTCATGTTAATATATATTTTATAATAATATTATATATTATATTATTATATCTATATATATAAAAGAGTGGTGGCATCACGGCAGTGGACAAAACAACAAAAGTAAACACCCCACAACCTTGAAAATTGACAGCACAACCCCTCATCCATGCCTCTAGGTTGATACAACAAAAAGAAAAGAAAAATAAAGTCCTAATTAGAGGGAGAGGAATAATTGCTTTTATCCAATTGCTGCCAGTTAGAAGGCTAAGCTCCTCCAACTTGGTCTCCTAGCAACCCAATAAAAATAATAAAAAACACTAAAAAACAATTAAAAACAGTAAAAAATTAATACAATAAAATACTATAATAACAGAAAATAACTAAAAATAATACAAGAAAATAACAAAATGTAATAAATAAAAAGATAACTTACAATAAAATTAATTTAAAAATACAAATAACGTCAAATAAAAATTACACAACAATTTTTAACCAATACCACCACCACTTTGCCACAGCAACGCGTGGCCGGGCACAGCTAGTATAATATATAATAATAACATATTCTTATTATTATCTAGATCAGGGGTCCCCAAACTTTTTAAACAGGGGGCCAGTTCACGATCCTTCGGACCGTAGGAGGGCCAGACTATAGTTGGCCACCAAGCAATAATTAATAATAGTATTAATAATAACAACAACAATAATAATAAAAAGAGGGTTGGAAGAGACCCTTTGGGTCATTGAGTCCAACCCCCTTCTGCCTTTGTGCACCGAAAGCACAAGCAAAGCACCCCTGACAGATGGCCACCCAGCCTCAATGTCAATAATAATAATAATAATAATAATAATAATAATAATAATAATAATAATAGGGTTGGAAGAGACCCCCTTGGGCCATTGAGTCCAACCCTCTTCTGCCTTTGTGCACTGAAAGCACAAGCAAAACACCCCTGACAGATGGCCACCCAGCCTCAATGTCAATAATAATAATAATAATAATAATAATAATAATAATAATAATAGGGTTGGAAGAGACCCCTTGTGCCATTTAGTCCAACCTCCTTCTGCCTTTGTGCACCAAAAGCACAAGCAAAGCACCCCTGACAGATGGTCACCCAGCCTCAATGTTAATAATAATAATAATAATAATAATAATAATAATAATAATAATAATAATAGGGTTGGAAGAGACCCCTTGGGCCATTGAGTCCAACCCTCTTCTGCCTTTGTGCACTGAAAGCACAAGCAAAACACCCCTGACAGATGGCCACCCAGCCTCAATGTTAATAATAATAATTAATAATAATAATAATAATAATAATAATAATAATAATAAAGAGGGTTGGAAGAGACCCCTTGGGCCATTGAATCCAATCCGCTTCTGCCTCTGTGCACCAAAAGCACAAGCAAAGCATCCCTGACAGATGGCCACCCAGCCTCAATATTAATAATAATAATAATAATAATAATAATAATAATAATAATAATAATAATAATAATAGTGGTTGTAAGAGAAGAAGAGACCCCCTTGGGTCATTTAGCCCAACCCCCTTCTGCCCTTGTGCTGTGGGGGCCGGATAAATGGCTTCGATGGGCCGCATCCGGCCCCCGGGCCTTAGTTTGGGGACCCCTGATCTAGATAGAGCTACCATTTAGCTAAATCAGTGGCATGGACAGTGATCTAGAGTCAAAATCGCAGCCAACTTACCAGTTCTGCTGAATCTTCGGAGCCTAAAAGGCAAAGCAAGCAACCATTGATGTGTCAGGTCACGGCAGGACGTAAAGAGAAGTGGACGGGGAGACTGGGGGGATCCCTTCCAGATCTGTGCAGTGACATGGGATCACGGGTTCCCGGTTCCTATGTACGGCAATCCATCCCTTCCTTCCCCCTCCCTCCCTCCCAACCTGGCTTTTTCCACCCATCTCAGCTCTATGAGTCACGGTGCTGCAGCTGTTATTGCCAAGCGAAGTGTCCAAATGCATTGATGCAATGCAGGGATGAGACTTTTAAGAGCCAAAGCCGGGAACGGTTGCATCTCTCCAGTTTGCATCTCCAGTGCTGGTTTCTACAGACAGAAAGCAAGCTTAGGGTCTCTGTTTTGGAACAATATGGGCTTTTTTTTCCCCATTCCACCTTCCTCTTTTGCTCTTTGATCCAGAAAGCACACTGGCACATGAGCAGTCCATGCGACGCGAGAGATATTTTTAGGCACATTGCTCCAGGCGTAGTGCTAGCACTGAGAGTTTAATTTCTATGTTGTCGAAGGCTTTCACGGCCGGAATCACTGGGTTGCTGTGTGTTTTCCAGGCTGTCTGGCCATGTTCCAGAAGCACTCTCTCCTGACGTTTTGCCTGCATTTATAGCAAGCATCCCCAGAGGCTGTGAGGTCTTTCCTAGTGATGAGGAACTGAAAAATATGGATTTTTAGACATATATTGTATGCACATTAGAAGCAGTGAAATATAGAAAAATCAGACTCTCTCTGTGTTAAATTTTAGGGATGCACAAGCTGACAGGACAAGCTGGGAGAAGCGGGGCCAGTTTTCTATACATTCCAGTGTGAATTGGTTCCTAGTACAGCTTGACAGGTCAAGAGTGGCCTCTTGATGGATCTCTCTTTTGGTGTCTGTGACTTGCTACATGCTTTTAAGAGTACTTAGATAGGAAAATGCTGATTGTGCATATTTATGTCCATGTATGTAAGCATGTGAAGTGACGTACTAATGACGAGATGTATGTCGAAGCATGCTCTTTGTCTGAAAATGTATAAAAGGCAATGTCAACGCCTTGATCGTCTCTCTGGTTTGCTTTTTGGAAGAGATTCCACTTCCAGGGACTCAGCTGAATGTAATAAACCGGACTTTTTGGCCTCTCAGAAGGATCTCTCTTGCGTTATCTCTCCCTTCATCTACAACACTAGCACAAATCCTGTGCCCGGATAGCAATTCACCCAAAATGCAAAGGTGGCACAGCGAGTTAAACCTTTGAGTTGCTGAACTTGCTGAACAGAAAGGCCGGCGGTTAGAAACCAGGGAGTGGGGGGTGAGCTCCTGCTGTTAGCCCCAGCAGTTCGAAAACATGCAAATGCAAGTAGATCAATAGGTACTGCTTCGGCGGGAAGGTAATGCAGTCGTGCCGGCCACATGACCTTGGAGGTGTGAATGTTGCAATTGGCCTCCTTGATTAGCAGACGACAGGGGAAATCCAGACAAGAAACAATCAGGGCCAGTTAACACCTCCCAACAAAGGATTCCCTCAAGCAGGAAACAGCTTTGAAGAAGCTATTCAATGCTAATCAAGCTAGCCAATTGCAACATTCTCACTTTCCTCAGGCAGGCAAGAGTTATTTCTTTCTCCCGAGAGAGAGAGAGACAGAGAGAGAGAGAGAGAGAGAGATAGAAATAGAGATAGATATATAGATAGAAATAGATTTATTTATATTTATTTATTTATTTACAGTGTGTATGTATATGTGTGTATGTATACACATACGTATATGTGTGTATGTATGTATACAGTAGAGTCTCACTTATCCAATGTTCTGTATTATCCAAGGCAGTCTGCCGAATTTAACACCAAAACATTGCAACATTTACTACAAAAACATTTGACTACTAAATGTTTTTGTAGTAAATCTTGAAATGTTTTGGTGCTAAATTCATAAATACAGTAATTACTATGTAACATTACTGTGCATTGAAGTGCTTTTTCTGTCAATTTCTTGTAAAACATGATGTTTTGGTGCTTAATTTGTAAAATCACAATGTAATTTTATGTTTAATAGGCTTTTTTCTTAATCCCTCCTTATTATCCAACATTTTCGCTTATCCAATGTTCTACTGGCCCATTTATGTTGGATAAGTGAGACTCTACTGTATATATGTATGTGTATATATATGCATGCATTTTATATATATATGTGTGTGTGTGTGTGTGTGTGTGTGTATGTGTGTGTATGTATGTATGTATGTGTGTGTATATATATATATATATATATATATATATATATATATATATATATATATGAGTGATGGCATCACGGCGACCCACAAAACAACAAAACTACAGGCCCCCCAACCTCTAAATTTGACAACACAACCTATCATCCACGGCTCTAGGTTGATACAACAAAAAGAAAAGAAAAATAAAGTCCTAATTAGAGAGAGAGGAATAATTGCTTTTATCCAATTGCTGCCAGTTAGAAGACTAAGCTCTTCCAACTTGGTCTCCTAGCAACCCAATAAAAATAATAAAAAACACTAAAAAATAATTAAAAACACTATTAATACAATAAAATACTATAACAGAAAATAACTAAAAATAATAAAAGAAAATAATAAAATATAATAAAAAGATAACTTACAATAAAATTTATAAAAAATACAAATAACATCAAATAAAAATTACACAATTTTTAACCAATACCACCACCACTTTGCCACAGCAACGCGTGGCCGGGCACAGCTAGTATATATATATATTGCTGTCACTCCATCTTCCCTGCTAATGAGCATTTGTAAACTTTCCTCCTTTTTTGATCACAGTGTCTTATTTTAATACCTCCCCGCTTTAACACGGCACCTATTTATCTACTCACATCACTGTTTTCGGTCTGCTAGGTGGGCAGAAGCTGGGCTGAATGGCTGGGCGCTTACCCTGACCCGGGCTTTGAACTGGCAACCGCCCAGTTGGCAATATTTACTGAGAGGTTGGGGATTAGTCTGCTGAGTTAAAGCCCAGCCCATTATGTGGAAATTATTGCTGCATAACTCAATTATTTTTTACCATTTAGATTCTATACAGATCACAATACCAAATAAAGAGATGGTCACAACATGCGTTTTTTTTCCAACTGTAATTTTTAATCTTGCTGTGCATGTTTTGCATCTGAAAAGCATCCAGGGGGGATTTAACTCTTCTTTGGACCCATTTTGAGCATTTGGAGCTACGCACAAAACACAGCGCTCAGCCTTGAACCGTCATGGGCTCAACAAGCTGTCACAGGCTACACACCGAAAGCATTCTAAGACAAGGAGAAGCCTTTTTTTCAAGTAAACCAGACATTTATTAAGATTTCTCTCTCAAGGAAGAGTTAATTCCCCGTACAGTAGGAGAAGTGCGGTCGCACGGAGATGACGGAATCATTTTGGAGATTTTCAAGCTGGGACGGGAGCGGCGATCCCTGGAGTGCTTTTACTTTTTCCATTCCTTCTTTTCGTAGTCCCACTTGGCGGAGAAGCCTTGGATCGGGTTCACCCTCATATCCAGCATTCTCTGGGTCTGCATGGCTTTCCACTCGTCCGAGAAGGTGTGAGGGATGGGCCCAAAAACTGCAAACGGACAATTATGGTACATATAATATTGATAATATTACAATGTAATACAATATAATAATAATTGTATATTTATATTACCTGTAATACAATAATATTGCAATATAGTGGTATAGTAAAATATAGTAATATATAATGCTTATATTGTGCTATGCTAATAATTGTAATACAGTAGTCTCACTTATCCAACATAAACGGGCCAGCAGAACGTTGGATAAGAGAATATGTTGAATAAGGAGGCATTAAGCAAAAGCCTATTAAACATCAAATTAAGCACCAAAACATTGTTATACAACAAATTTGACAGAAAAAGTAGTTCAATATGCAGTAATGCTAAGTAGTAATTACTGTATGTACAAATTTAGCACCAAAATATCATGATGTATTGAAAACATTGACTACAAAAATGCGTTGGATAATCCAGAACGTTGAATAAGCGAGTGTTGGATAAGTGAGACTCTACTGTAGTATATTATTATTACTATATTGTATTACATTATATTATCAATATAAGTATATACAATATATTATATAATTACTATAGCATAATATTAGTATTATATATTATTATATTGTTATATTGAGAAGGATGGGATATAAATTAATTATATATACATTTTTAAGGTTTTTATAATGTGTTTTAACAATGTTATTAATGGATCTGTTTATATTGCTTTGTTTTTATAATTGCATTTTGGACATTAAATTTTGCCAATTTTTGTAAGCCGCCCTGAGTCCCCTCGGGTGAGAAGGGCGGGGTATAAATGTTGCAAATAAATAAATAAATAAATAAATAAATGTCGCAAATAAATAAATAATAATAACCTGGCCAATCTCTTTGTATGCTATCTAGTGCATATGTAAACCCCTCTTTATCCTCAGGCGCTGTGTGCCTGATCAGGAAAATAACAGGCATTTCTTATTGGAAGGATTTTTTCCAGTGTTTCCACAACAACAGGCAAAGATGGTGCCGAATGCTGCCCCTGACTTACCATATAGCCTTTGCCAGATGACAATAAAGCCACTGAGGCCAATGAAGAAGAGTATGCCGCCGACAATGGTCTTCCATTCAGAGGAAGCCCTGTTCATCTCAGCAAAGCTTTCGTGGAATTTGATGCGGTACACTGAAGAGAACAAGGGGGAAAAGTGAAAAATATATTGTCTCCTGTGTCAATATAACAATATATAATAATAACATTGTGCTATACTAATAATATAGTACATTGTATATACATATATAATAATGGTATAATGTAATACAATACAATAATAATACACTATTATTATTGCATATTATATATTACATGTAATATTACTAATAATATTGCAGTATAGTACAATATAGTAATATATAATGCTTATATTGTGCCATGCTAATATAATATATTGTATATACACATAATGTTGACAATACTATAATAATACAATATAATAATAATAAACTATTATTATTGCATATTATATATTACATGTAATATTACTAATAATATTGCAGTATAGTACAATATAGTAATATATAATGCTTATATTGTGCCATGCTAATATATTGTATATACACATAATGTTGATAATAATACTATACTACAATATAATAATAATAAACTATTATTGCATATTATATATGAATAAGAGTCAGCAGCATTAAGTAGTATTATGTACACTGGAACTCAACTGACAGACCCAGTCTTTTAAACTTGAACACGCCTATCTGTATTTTATAATGCGTTTTATGAATGTTTTATGTAAGTTAATTTTTAACTGATTTATAGTGTATTGTATAGGTTTTATATGTGTGTTTTATTGTAAGCCGCCCTGAGTCCCCTGTTGGGTGAGAAGGGCGGGATATAAATGTTGTAATAAATAAATAAAATATATTACATGTACTATTACTAATAATATTGCAGTATAGTACAATATAGTAATAAATAATGCGTATATTGTGCTATACTAATAATATAATATATTGTATGTACGTATAACTTGTAAGCCATCCTGAATCCTCTTCGGGGTGAGAAGGGCGGGATATAAAAGTAGCAAATAAATAAATAGTAAACATAGGAAAGAAATGCTCCCTCCCCCAGTTGACTGTGTTAATCAAAGCTCAGTTATGCTTAAGTTTACAAAGAGGACAGTTTTGAGCTTACGTTCTCCCCTTTTGGCCCAACTTACGTTCCACTTTATCCTCCAGCGAAAGAGCACTCCATGACGCCTTCTCTTTCTCTTTCAGGGCTTTCTGCCCAGAAGAGAGAGCTTTCGTATACGCAACGTCCGGCAACGGGATATCCCGGCGGTCGACATACGAGGGCAGGCTGAAGTCCTCTGTTTTCACAACGCCTGTTTTGACCAAGAAAACAACGCAAAAGCAGCAGGTTATTAAGACAACAACAGCAGGAATCCTGGGAAAGTCCTTCATAAACAAAATACAGACAACACAAAAGCAGAGGTATGAATGTAAACATTTCTTCCCGGATGATTTTTCACTCCTAATAAATGAAGACACTGTTCTGACAGAAGGGAATCAGTCTGCAGAATATAAACCATTCCTTCAGAGGGACAACAGCAGGATACATAAGGAAAAGGCTTAGCAGATAGATTTAGAAGGAATGATAGAACAGACTGAGAATGAGAGTCTACTGTATAGTTCTGTATGCATATTTGTACATTGTATATCTGTATACTGTATATTTGTGTGTATATATATATTTGTAAACTGCATATTTGTGTGTCTACTTGTATATTTGCATACTATATTTGTGTACATATACAGCATACTTGTAAACCATATTTTTGTGTATATATATTTATACATTGTATATTTGTATACAATACACTTGTGTGTATGTACACTGTATACTTGTAAACTGCATATATGTGTGTATGTATATTTGAATACTTACTATATATTTGTGTGTATGTATACAGTATACTTGTAAACCAATCATATTTGTGCATATATATCTGTATATTATATATTTGAATACCTTATACTTGTGTGTATGAACACTGTATACTTGTAAGCTGTATATGTGTGTATATATTTGTATATTGTTTATTTGTTAACTGTATATTTGGGCATGTACATATATGTTTGTCTTCAGAATATAAACAATTCCTCCAAACAGGGGGAAAAGCAGGGGAATTCCAGTATTCCAGCAAATGTTGGAGTGCAATTCCCAGCATTCCTCTCCACTGGCTAGGGCTGCTGATATCTGCAGTCCAATAAATAGGGATGGCTCTCGTTACTAGAATAGACACATAGCTGAAGCAGGACTTGGAAAATGGTTCAAGCCGCAATTCAAGTCCTTTGAATAAACATGGAGAAGTTTATTCTCCATGGACATATTTAAGGGAGCTGTTGCGGTTGTAAAACACTCTGTAAGCGGAAATGTGCCTCAGAGATGAAAAAGAAAAGTTTACAACACTCAAACTGCAACAAATAAAGAGTGAACCTACCATGCCCATGTGCCCTGAGGCAAACTGAAGTGGAAATAGCTCTTTTGCCAAGAAGGCTAAATGCCCTTGAAGCCAACATCCTGAAAGAGATAACAGACAAAAGTATGGCCATAAAGTGACCATAAATCCAGTAAACACACATTTCCAAATTGTAAACTACAATACTACAGATCTAGAGCTCCAACCCAAAAGAGAAAGCAGCCTAATAACAACTGGATTATCTGGCAGAGTAGACTATGGCTCCTTCCACACATCTTATAAAATCCACATTGAACTGGATTATATGGCAGTGCAGACTCAGATAATCCAGTTCAAAGCAGATAACGTGTAATGTCTGCGTTAATAATCTGGATTGTATGTCAGTGTAGACTCAGGGCCATTCCACACAGCCACATAACCCAGAACATCAAGGCAAAAAATCCCACAATATTTGCTTTGAACTGGGTTATCTAAGTCCACACTGCCACACAATCCAGTTCAAATGTGGATTTTATACAGCTGTGTGGAAGGGAGCCTCAGTCCCCACTGGCATATATTCCATTTCAAATCAGATGATGTGGGATTTTATTTATCTGTGTGGAAGGGGTCTCGGATAATCTAGTTCTAATTCTAATACTGTGGAATATCTGCCTTGATAACCTGGATTGTATGGCAGTGAAGACTCAGATGATCCAGTTCAAAGCAAATAATAATGTGGATTATCTACCTTGATAACCTGGATTATATGGCAGTGCAGAACGGGCCTTAGAACAGGCATGGGCCTCTTCTGAATAGATCTTAATAATAATAATAATTTTATTTTTATATCCCGCTGCCATCTCCTCATGGGGAATCGGGGCGGCTTACATGGGCCAAGGCCCGACAACACAATTAAGATAAAAATTCATAATACATAACTCACAGGATAAAAGGAAAACAAAAACAATATACAGCAGAGTCTCACTTATCCAACATAAATGGGCCGGCAGAATGTTGGATAAGCGAATATGTTGGATAATAAGGAGGCATTAAGGAAAAGCCTATTAAACATCAAATTAGGTTATGATTTTACAAATGAAGCACCAAAACATCATGTTAGACAACAAATTTGGCAGAAAAAAATAGTTCAATACGCAGTAATGCTGTGTAGTAATTAGTGTATTTATGAATTTAGCACCAAAATATCACGATATATTGAAAACATTGACTACAAAAATGGCTTGGATAATCCAGAACGTTGGATAAGCGAGTGTTGGATAAGCGAGACTCTACTGTAAGATAAAATAGCAATAATATAACAATAATTAATAATATGGCAACCAGACACAAGATTTTGGCAAGAGAAGCCCTGTGATAGATTCACCTTAGGGTCAGAAACGACTTGAAGGTGTACACACAACAACAACAAAACAACAAAGACAGATGTGCTGAGCACCTATTGTTTTGTTTCCTAATACTTTCTTGGTAAATCATTTGGATCAAATGTGCTAGAGTGTTGATCAGGCCTGGGCCTACTTGGGCCTTCCCTCCAGGGGTTTTGGACTGCAACTCCCATCATTCCTAACAGCCTACCGGCTGTTAGGAATGATGGGAGTTGCAGTCCAAAACCCCTGGAGGGAAGGCCCAAGTAGGCCCAGGCCTGCCTTAGAAGGAGCCCGTTTCCTCCTTTCTTCCTTGAGGCCACTCTCTATCCCTGGACTCCAGCTCCCATCCTCCCCAACCGGGCCCGGGCCCGGCCTGACCTGCAGCCGCCTCCTTCTCCGCCTCCAGGCCCGGCTCCGTCCCGTGTCCTCTACGCCGCACAGAGAGGACGCGCCAGGAAACAGGAAGCGGGGGGAAAGAGAGAGCGAGATGAATCCCAGAGCGGGACCGGAAGCGGAAGTCAGGGCGGGAGGCTGGAGGACCTGAGGCGGGAGGAGGAGGAGGGCAGGAAGTCAACCCAGAAAAAGAGATTCGCTTGTTTGTGAATGGCTTTGGACTTTCAGGGAGCTGCTATTATTATTATTATTATTATTATTATTATTATTATTATTATTATTATTATTATTATTATTATTTTATTATGTCACAACAAACAAGATAGACATGCTGGATTTTGTATCACAGAATCACAAGTCGAACACTTCCTAAGTGTCTAGGACTGTGTGATGTTGTTGTTGTTATTATTATTATTATTATTATTATTATTATTATTATTACTATTATTATTATATTTTGCTTGTGCCTTTCCTGGTGGCTATTTTATTATTATTGTTGTTGTTATTATATCATACCCACTTCCTCCCATGGATAAAAATATTATATTTACTGTGTATGTGTGTGTGTGTATAGCGAGAGAGAGAAAAAAATATGATATAATTATATATTATATATATATATATATATATATATATATATATATATATATTATATTTTGCTTGTGCCTTTCCTGGTGGCTATTTTATTATTATTGTTGTTGTTATTATATCATACCCACTTCCATGGATAAAAATATTATATTTACTGTGTATGTGTGTGTGTATAGCGAGAGAGAGAAAAAAATATGATATAATTTTATATATATATATATATATATATATATATATAAATTTCTCATATATATATATATATATATATTAAATTCTCATATATATATATATTAATTTCTCATATATAAGAAAAATATGATATAATTAATATATTTAATTTATATGTGTATATATATATATATATATGATATAATTAATATATTTATATGTGTATGTGATATATCATGGTAAAGGTAAATCCAGTCGTGTCCGACTCTGGGGGTTGGTGCTCATCTCCATTTCTAATAATACCTCATTATATATATATATATATATATATATATATATATATATATAGGAAAATATGATATAATAGATATATATATATGAAAAATATGATATAATTAATATATTTAATTTATATGTATATACAGTAGAGTCTCACTTATCCAAGCCTCGCTTATCCAACGTTCTGGATTATCCAACGCATTTTTGTAGTTAATGTTTTCAATATATCGTGATATTTTGGTGCTAAATTTGTAAATACAGTAATTACAACATAACATTACTGTGTTGAACTACGTTTTCGTTCAAATTTGTTGTCTAACATGTTTTGGTGCTTAATTTGTAAAATCATAACCTAATTTGACGTTTAATAGGCTTTTCCTTAATCCCTCCTTATTATCCAAGATATTTGCTTATTCAAGCTTTTGCCGGCCCGTTTAGCTTGGATAAGTGAGACTCTACTGTAGTGCAAAACAACAACAACAATGAAAGTACAATACAATATTTAAAAATGAAAGCAATTGTAACCAATATAAACCTATCAGGATTTCAATGGGAAGTGTGGGCCTGCTTCTGGCCAATGAGATAGTCAAGTTAAGTAGGATTGTCGTTGTTGTTGTTGTTGTTGTTGTGTGCCTTCAAGTCATTTCAGACTTTGGGCGAGCCTAAGTCTAAAATTATTTATTTATTCATTTACTACATTTATTTATTACATTTATATCCCACCCTTCTCACCCCGAAGTGGACTCAGAGCAGCTGTATGCACATACAATATATTATATTATTAGCATAGCACAATATTAGCATTATATATTACTACTAGCTGTGCCCGGCCACGTGTTGCTGTGGCAAAGTGGTGGTGGTATTGGTTAAAAATTGTTGTGTAATTTTTATTTGACGTTATTTGCATTTTTTTATTAATTTTATTGTAAGTTATATTTTTATATATTATATTTTATTACTTTCTTGTATTATTTTTAGTTTTTTTCTGTTATTATAGTATTTTATTGTATTAATTTTTTAGTGTTTTTTATTATTTTTTATTAGGTTGCTAGGAGACCAAGTTGGAGCTTAGCCTTCTAACTGGCAGCAATTGGATAAAAGCAATTATTCCTCTCTCTCTAATTAGGACTTTATTTTTCTTTTCTTTTTGTTGTATCAACCTAGAGGCGTGGATGATGGGTTGTGTTGTCAAATTTCGAGGTTGGGGGGCCTGTAGTTTTGTTGTTTTGTGGGTCGCCGTGATGCCATCACTCTTTTATATATATAGATAGAAGATATTGAACTATACCGTAATATGATATGTAATATATATTATATAATTAATATTATTATATGGTATTAGTATTATATTGTATAACATTATATTATTATCAATATTATATGTATATACAATATATTATTAAAATGATATAAAATATCTATATATATAAAAGGCTTTTGGCATCACGGCGACTCACAAAACAACAAAACCCAACACCCCCAAACTCTAAAATTGGCAACACAATCCATCATCCCTGCCTCCAGTAAGTTACAACACAATCACACAAAAAACACAACCACAACACCAAAAAAAGGCCAAAACCCATAACAGGCAATGTGCCATGCTTTCTATATTTTGTAATCTATGTATATAAAAGGCTTTTGGCATCACGGCGACTCACAAAACAACAAAACCCAACACCCCCCAAACTCTAAAATTGGCAACACAATCCATCATCCCTGCCTCCAGTAAGTTACAACGCAATCACACAAAAAACACAACCACAACACCAAAAAAAGGCCAAAACCCACAACAGGCAATGTGCCATGCTTTCTATATTTTGTAATATATATATATAATACAAAATAATAAATACAGCCAGACATTGGAGCTGCAAGGATATTCAGTGCAATTCAACCACACCAATAAAAGATTAACCTTCATAAAAGGCGACCAGGCTTTGAAACAGTGATACTACTCTGAAGCTGACCAACCAAAGATTTCCACTAGATAGCAAGCACCCAGGCTTTGAACCACCGAGGCTATTCATTACAATTCTACCCCTCTAAAAGGCAACTACCTAACCTTCCTAGCAGCAAGCCTATTCCTTTCTATTCCACCTCACCAAACAAGGATTCCCATAAGAAAATGGCCAGGCTTTCAGGCTACAAAGTTATTCACTGTTATTCCACCTACCTAACAAAGAATTCCCATACGCCACAGCAACGCGTGGCCGGGCACAGCTAGTTATATTATAAAACTGAGGGTGGGGGCCAGGTAAATGACCTTGGAGGGCCGCATCCGGCCCCCGGGCCTTAGTTTGGGGACCCCTGCTCTACTGTATATAAAACTCCTCTTTTAAAAGTGGTGTCAATCTGCATTCTCTCCCACCTTTGAATGCGCCCATAGGACTGTATGGGAAATAGCCATTTACAGTTCGCGACACTTTTTTTTTGCGACGTTTCCGTCGCTTTACGGCGGCGGAAGGAACCGGAAGCCGGCGCTGGTCGTGGTGTTGTTGCTGAGGGAGAGGCCTTGCTAGGCCGAGGCGAGGCCAGGATGAAGCTGAGCACGCAGGCCTACTGCAAGCTGGTGCTCCACGGGGCCAAGTACCCGCACTGCGCCGTCAACGGGCTCCTGGTGGCCGAGAAGCCCTCGCCGGGGCCGGCCTCGCCCTCGGCCGGCCTCTTCGTCGACTGCGTCCCGCTCTTCCACGGCAGCCTCGCCCTCGCGCCCATGATGGAGGTCGCCCTCACCCTGGTGAGAGAGAGAGCCGCGCTTTATTATGTTTGTTATTATCCTGGTTCTGTTTATTTATATGCCTGAAGTCATGGGCCAACTTGGGCCCTCCCTCCCTCCCTCCCTCCAGGGGCTTTGGACTCCAACTCCCACCATTCCTCACAGCCTCAGGCCCTTTCCTTTTATATACAGTAGAGCAGGGGTCCCCAAACTTTTGAAGCAGAGGGCAGGTCCACAATCCTTCAGACTGTTGATGGGCCGAATTATCATTTGAAAAAAAAAATACAAACAAATTCCTATGCATACTGCACATGTCTTATTTGTAGTGCAACAACAACAACGAAAGAACAATACAATATTTAAAAATGAAAACAATTTTAACCCCATAAACCTATTAGGATTTCAATGGAAAGTGTGGGCCTGCTTTTGGCCAATGAGATAGTCAAGTTCAGGGGTCCCCAAACTTTTTAAGCAGAGGGCCGGTCCACAATCCTTCAGACTGTTGATGGGCCGAATTATCATTTGAAAAAAAAATACAAACAAATTCCTATGCATACTGCACATGTCTTATTTGTAGTGCAACAACAACAACGAAAGAACAATACAATATTTAAAAATGAAAACAATTTTAACCCCATAAACCTATTAGGATTTCAATGGAAAGTGTGGGCCTGCTTTTGGCCAATGAGATAGTCAAGTTCAGGGGTCCCCAAACTTTTGAAGCAGAGGGCCGGTCCACAATCCTTCAGACTGTTGATGGGCCGAATTATCATTTGAAAAAAAAATACAAACAAATTCCTATGCATACTGCACATGTCTTATTTGTAGTGCAACAACAACAACGAAAGAACAATACAATATTTAAAAATGAAAACAATTTTAACCCCATAAACCTATTAGGATTTCAATGGAAAGTGTGGGCCTGCTTTTGGCCAATGAGATAGTCAAGTTCAGGGGTCCCCAAACTTTTGAAGCAGAGGGCCGGTCCACAATCCTTCAGACTGTTGATGGGCCGAATTATCATTTGAAAAAAAAATACAAACAAATTCCTATGCATACTGCACATGTCTTATTTGTAGTGCAACAACAACAACGAAAGAACAATACAATATTTAAAAATGAAAACAATTTTAACCCCATAAACCTATTAGGATTTCAATGGAAAGTGTGGGCCTGCTTTTGGCCAATGAGATAGTCAAGTTCAGGGGTCCCCAAACTTTTGAAGCAGAGGGCCGGTCCACAATCCTTCAGACTGTTGATGGGCCGAATTATCATTTGAAAAAAAAATACAAACAAATTCCTATGCATACTGCACATGTCTTATTTGTAGTGCAACAACAACAACGAAAGAACAATACAATATTTAAAAATGAAAACAATTTTAACCACATAAACCTATTAGGATTTCAATGGAAAGTGTGGGCCTGCTTTTGGCCAATGAGATAGTCAAGTTAATTAGAATTGTTGTTGTTGTTGTGTGCCTTCAAGTCATGTCAGACTTTGGCCGAGCCTAAGTCTAAAATTAATTATTTATTTACTGCATTTATTTACTACATTTATATCCCACCCTTCTCACCCTGAAGCGGACTCAGAGCAGCTGTATGTACATACAATATATTATATTATTAGCATAACACAATATTAGCATTACACATTACTATATTGAACTATACCACTATACTATTATATAATATGTAATATATAACATATAATTAATATTAATATATGGTATTACTATTAGTATTATATTGTATAACATAAGATTATTATCAATATTATATGTATATACAATATATTATATTATTAAAACTGATATAAAAATATTATATTATAAAACTGAGGGCGGGGGCCAGGTAAATGACCTTGGAGAGCCACATCCGGCCCCCGGGCCTTAGTTTGGGGACCTCTGCAGTAGAGTCTCATTTATCCAACATAAACGGGCCGGCAGAATGTTGGATAAGCGAATATGTTGGATAATAAGGAGGCATTAAGGAAACGCCTATTAAACACCAAATTAGGTTATGATTTTACAAATTAAGCACCAAAACATCATGTTTAACAACAAATTTGACAGAAAAAGTAGTTCAATACGCAGTAATGTTACGTTGGAATTACTGTATTTACAAATTTAGCACCAAAATATCATGATATATAGAAAACATTGACTACAAAAATGGCTTGGATTATCCAGAAGCTTGGATAAGCGAGGCTTGGATAAGTGAGACTCTACTGTATTTATTTCTCACATTTATATTCCGCCCTTCTCACCCGAAGGGACTCAGGGCGGCTTACAACAGTGGCAACAATTAGATGCTCATACAAACCAATATAAAACAGCACATAAAACAGTTAAAACTATTAAAATACCTTATGAATTAAAAATATACATTTCAAACATAAAATCAGATCCGTTCTTCCTAATGCTTTGTCTATAGTTCAGTCCGTGTCATTTTCACCATTTATTGATTAAAAGCCTGGGCACACAGCCATGTTTTTAAGGCTTTTCTGAAGCCCAAAAGAGTTGGAATTTGACGTATATTTATTTATTTCCATCATTCCTATCCCGCCCTTCTCACCCAAAGGGACTCAGGGCGGCTTACAAAACTGGCAGAATTCGATCCCAATATACAACAATACAAAAGAATAAAACATAAGCAATTAAAAACAGATTTAAAATACAGTAGTGTCTCACTTATCCAAGCCTTGCTTATCCAACTTTCTGGATTATCAAACACATTTTTGTCGTCAATGTTTTCAATACATCGCCATATTTTGGTGCTAAATTCGTAAATACAGTAATTGCTACATAGCATTACTGTGTATTGAACTATTTTTTCTGTCAAATTCATTGTATAACATGATGTTTTGGTGCTTAATTATTATCCTTATTATCCAACATATTTGCTTATCCAACATTCTGCCGGCCCGTTTATGTTGGATAAGTGAGACTCTACTGTAATACAAAATACTTGAGCCATTCATCCACAAAACCTTGTACATAAACCTTAGTCCAGACCAAGTCGAAGCCAGTCGCTTAAATGGGGAAAAGGAAGGGACCTGAGATGAACAAGAAGGAAGGTGTCCAAAAGATGGCAACCAAAAATGGTCAGAGAGGTTTATAGTTTCACATAGTTCATATAGTTTTGCCCTCTCCACCAAAGGGTTATTGTGCCTCACCAAACTACAGCTCCCACAATGGCATACCAGTAGCATTGAGCCATGGTAGTTAGGAGTGTCAGTGCTATGGAGCCATGAGATCTATAGTTTTGCATTGGACCAGGACATAGCATCATGGAGTTGGAAGAAACCTGGTGGGCCATCCAGCCCAACCCCATTCTGCCAAGAAGCAGGAAAATCGCATTCAAAGCACCCCAACAGATGGCCATCCAGCCTCTGCTTCAAAGCCTCACCACACTCTGGGGCATAGAGTTCCACTGCTGAATAGCTCTCACAGTCAGGAAGTTCTTCCTCATGTGGAATTTCTTTTCCTATAGTTTGAAGCCATTGTTCCATTGCGTCCTAGTCTCCATGGCAGCAGAAAACAAGCTTGCCTCCTCCTCCCTATGACTTCCCCTCACATCTTGATCCATGGCCTTCATCATGTCCTCTCTCAGCCTTCTCTTCTGCAGGCTAAACGTGCCCAGCTCTTTAAGCCGCTCCTCATAGGGCTTGTTTTCCAGTCCCTTGATTCTTTCAGTCACCCTTCTCTGGACACCTTCCAGCTTAGAGTTAACATCTCCCTTCAATTGTGGTGTCCAGAATGGGACAGAGTGTGATTCCAAGTGTGGTCTGACCAAGGCAGAATAGAAGAGAGGGGTAGTGTGACTTTCCTCCATCTAGGCACTATACTCCCTATTGATGCAGGCCAAAATCCCATTGGCTTTTTTAGCCGCCGACAGTTCCAAGTGGAGTCAAACTGCATTGATTTGACAGCATAGATGCACTGAATGAGGCTGTTAGATGTACATCTGGCTGTACTGTTAGCCAGAGTGGAGCAATGAGATTATTGGTTCTAGTCCCTCTTGAGTCTTGATGTTTATCAAGGCATGATTTGGGTTAGTTACTCTCTCTTTCAAACAGCCTGATATGCCTTAGAGCATTGTGAGAAAAAGGCGAGCAGAGGAACCACATATACAGGACTGAACTTGGAGGAATTTTGGTTTATATAATATTTATTTTTATTTATTTTTTACAACATTTATATCCCGCCCTTCTCACCCTATAGGGGACTCAGGGAGGCTTACAATAAAACACACATATATAAAAATATAAAATACAGTGCAAATCAATTGAAACTAATTAGTTAATTAATTACAACAACATTCATAAAAATACAGTAATAAGTAAACAGATGGGCGCAATCAGGTCTAAAAATACGGGCCTGTCAATTGATACATAAGTCAGCAAGCATGATCTACTTCTACTCATTTAATGTAGGAAAAAAGGATGCTCCTTAGTTTCTTGCTAACTTCTCACTGTGAGATCTTACATGCATAGAAACAACTTATAGGTATATAGACTTTCAAGTTACCTGTTGATTTATGGCCTCTCCATGAATGGTATTGCATTCTCTTAAGCTGGTAATACTCAGAGGTGGCTTGCCATTTTATTTGTCTATAGCCTATAGCACCTGATATCACTTGTTGGGTTGCCATCTAAGTACTGACAAGGCCTTGCCTTGCCTGTCTTCCAAGATCAGATAAATTCTGGAGCTTTTTCCATATCATTACTTTGCTTTGGAAAAATTGAGCCTGAGGAAAAAATCTGGTTGTTTAAGGACACATAGCAAGTGTCAATCAAGGTACTCTTTCTGAGTGGAAATCTATGGTTTATTAGAATTTGCTGTAAACCTGCATTTGAAATAAGTTATAGAACTGCTTGGATGAGGCAAATTCTCATTGAAACCAATTACTAAAAAAATGATTCATGCTTCTAATGTGAATTGGAAATGGACAGAGTGGATCCAATTAGTAAATCAACATGGCTTGCAAATCAAAGCATGTGGCAGTTTCAAAAATATTTAATCAACGCTAATGCAGTCTATCTTACAAGGCCAAGGCACTTACCATTGTTGTGTATTTATTTTTTAAAAATGTGCTGTCTGGTGAGTTTCTCAGTGACAATCAAACTTGATATCTTATTTGCAAATTGAAAGTGAAAAGATACTAGGACATTAAATGTGCATTTTTGTTTTACTTTGTTCAGCTGTCCTAGTTATGGGATCAGTATTGAACCTCCAATTTGTATTTTTTCATTCAGCGTTGGAGGGATTATAGCCTGAGATATAAGAGCCATCCCAATGATGTATGAAGACAAGGGAGTGAGGGAGTTTCATAATTGTGCATAATTTCACAATAATACAGGGTGTTTGAAAAAGAACTCCCTATTCACCATTTAATTTAAATAGTGAATAGGGAGTTCTTTTTCAAACACCCTGTATATTGGTTCTCTTCTTGTCTATTTTCTGACCCATTTAAGTTATCTCTATATACATAAAAAATCAAAGTATGTATTGGTTGGTTGGTTAGTTGGATGGTAGGTAACACAAAGACTCCTCCATGGCTTGATGGATCTGGACCAAACTTGGCACACATATCCTTTATTAAGGGGTTTAAACTAATTTTAAAAAACCTTTTGGACCCAAAGCTGAAGGAAATAAAAATAACAAAGTGTATTGACTGTTGCTAGGTGAAGTGGCCCTCTGTCATGTGACAGGGAAAGAAAGGGAGTGAAATGGATTGGCAGCTGTTATGTGACATGTTTATGATGGGAAGGAAGAAAGGAAAGGATGGGGAAAGAAATAATAATAATAATAATAATAATAATAATAATAAAACTTTATTTATACCCCGCCACCGGGACTCGGGGCGGCTTACATGGGGCAGAGGCCCAAACAACATAGGACAAAATATAGGCAACATAATACAAATCACACTATAAAAAGATAAAACAGTAATACAATATATCAATTAAAACAAAAATACAGGATAAAAAATTGCATTTAAAACACATAAATGGTAAAATCATAATAAATACAGGATAGATTATTAAAAACCCTCTAGGGCTGATTAATTAATGACTGTATCTCCAAAGGCCTGCCGAAACAAGAAGAGAAAGGAAAGGGTATGAGAGGAGAAAAGGAAATAGGGAGAAAGAAGGAAGAAAGGAAAGAAGTGGGAGGAAGGAGTATGAGGAAAAGCAAGGAATAGAAGGAAGATGGAGAAGGTGTACAAGAGAAAGGCAGGAAGGAAAGAAAGCCACAAAAAATGCATACCCAGGCAACGGCAGGTATATATGCTAGCGCAATAGAGTCTCTAGGTTAGGTAAATAATAATAATAATAATAATAATAATAATAATAATAATAATAATAATAATAATAATAATAAAAACTTTATTTATACCCCGCCACCATCTCCCCAATGGGGACTCGGGGCGGCTTACATGGGGCCATGCCCAAGACAATACAATATAACCATAACATAATACAATTAAATAATACATTACATAAAATAAACAGTACAACATAAGATTGAAACAGCAATATAACAAGAGCGGGCCGCATGAACACTACATTTAAAAACTAGATTAAAAATTAAAATTCTGGGTGAGAAAGGGATCAAAATAAAAACCTCGAGGGACGGGACATCAGATAGTGAACCAGTCTATAGGATAAATATTGGGGGGGAGTAGCATAGAACATTTACTCTCCGAAAGCACGCCGGAAGAGCCATGTTTTTAAATCTTTCCTGAAGGCTAAAAGGGTGGGGGCTTGCCTGATTTCAATGGGCAGCGAGTTCCACAAGCGGGGGGCCACAGCAGAAAAGGCCCTCTCCCTTGTTCCTACAAGGCGGGCCTGAGATATAGGTAGTGGCGACAGGAGGGCCTCCCCTGATGATCGGAGAGGTCGGGCAGGTTTATGGTAGGAGATACGGTCACGAAGGTAGGCGGGTCCCAAACCGTTTAGGGCTTTATAAATGATGGTCTACACCTTGAATTGGGACCGGAAGATGAACGGCAGCCAGTGGAGCTCCTTAAACAGGGGAGTAGATCTCTCCCTGTAACTCGCCCCCGTTATTAGTCTGGCGGCCGAACGTTGGACCAACTGTAACTTTCGGGCCGTCTTCAAGGGAAGCCCCACGTAGAGCGCATTACAGTAGTCCAGTCTAAAGGTTTTCCCCTGACATTAAGTCAAGTTGTGTCCGACTCTGCAGGTTGGTGCTTATCTGCATTTCTAAGCTGAAGAGCCAGCATTGTCCATAGACGCCTCCAAGGTTATGTGGCCGGCATGACTGCATTACCTTCCCACCGGAGCGGTACCCATTGATACTGTATACTCAACATTTGTATGTTTTCGAACTGCTAGATTGGCAGGAGCTGGGGCTAACTGTGGGAGCTCATTCTGCTCCCTAGATTCGAACCACCAACCTTTCGGTCAGCAGGTTCAGCAGCTCAGCGGTTTAATCAGTTGCGCCACCCGGGGCTCCTACTGAGTCTCTAGAAGGGGAGAAAAACTTATGATATGGGTGTACTTTTTTTTAAGACCTGCATATGTGAGAACTGGTGTGTGTACATAAGCACTGTAAAATTACATTTCTTACATTTAATAGTGGAAAACTCATGTAGTGGCAATTAGCTTGTCTTCCATCCAGCGATGGCCTTGGCATTTTCCGCAGCACTTAAAGACAAAAACTCTCTCGTTAGCAACCATTGTTATGAGCCTTGTTGTTCTCTCACACTCTGCTAGCCGGATGGAAGCTGAGCTTGGTATAGAGCAGCCAAAGGAAGAATTAAAACCAGCTTTTTAATGTTTATTGCAAACAAGAGTGCCTTTTGCAGGCATTTAGTTTTTAGTTACAAGATTGAAACTTCCTGGCAATTAAAACGGCATCTATGAACCCATCAAACGAGGGTTATGATGGCAGCAGCAGTTGGCTTTTTAAGTATAACAATGCCGCACAGTGACAATTTAATGAAACACATAAATTCATGTCATTTCTTTAGAAGAGATTATTTGTATCGCTTTGTTCTGCGTTTAGACAGTTTAATTCAGGAGTGTAATTATTCTAACTATGAGATTGATGTGTTTTTTTCCGGGAAGCTGGAGTTCAGCATCCAAAATGTTCTGGAATCTACTTTAATTCCTCCCTTTTTTAAAAAAAAAAATAGTAGTTGAGAGCAAAAAAGGAGGGAGGGGAGGGGTTACAATTTATAGCTTTATTTTTTTCACCTCCCTAAACCACTGGATTATTTTAATCAGATACTCTTATTGCAAATATGGTGGATTCTAAAACATTGAAATTGAGCCAAATGTGAACTGAGATTGAATGCATCATTTCAAACCAGATCTCTCTCCCACCGCTCCCGACACCCAATATCAATTTGTCCCTTTAATTCTAACCAAGCTTTGTGGTAGATTAGATGTTGCATTAGGATAAAATGAAATGAGTTTTATGCAAATGCCTCCCCTAATTAAAGGAAGCCATGCAGCGAGGAGGAAAAAGCACGGCCTGCCCCTCATTTGCAGACAGGGATGCTGAGATGTTGATCTTTCCTTAAAACCCATGACTGCTTTGGACGTCAACCGCTTGGGAATGGGGTCAATAGCCACTTGGCCAACCCCTTCCCCGCCCTCCAAAAGGGTTTTCTGGCAAGACCAGCTGTCACCAGCCCCTCGGCTTCACAAAAGGATGAACGATCGTCCGTCTGTCCTCTTTTTTCCAGGCACGGCAGCCCCTTTCTCCCATGGATCTGTCCTTTGAGTGCACAACACAACCAGCAAAGATGGCCCCTTCTGTTCCAGCTATGCTTCTTTTCCTTCTTATTATTCTTGAACTCCATCCCTTGGGTTTCTTTTCTCTTGTTTGTTTATATATGAGGATGTAAGACTCCTAATCACAATGAAAATGAAGCTGCTGAAGTACAGTGCTAATCTTCTGCATTAGGTGGATAACACCAAGTTTATAACAAAGGCCATTGTACCAGATAATGTCTATGAGACTCACAAAGTGTTCTACAATATCTGTTCAGTTTCACTTAATGATTTATTGGAACTTATGCCTCAAGTACCACCTCCCAGCAGCAAAGAACTGGTGGGATCACAAACCTGCAAAAGTATTGGAGAATGAGCACGCAAAGATACTGTGGGACTTCCGAATCCAGACTGACAAAGTTCTGGAACACAACACACCAGACATCACAGTTGTGGAAAAGAAAAAGGTTTGGATCATTGATGTTGCCATCCCAGGTGACAGTCGCATTGATGAAAAACAACAGGAAAAACTTAGCCCCTATCAGAACCTCAAGATTGAACTTCAAAGACTCTGGCAGAAACCAGTGCAGGTGGTCCCGGTGGTGATCGGCACATTGGGTGCCGTGCCAAAAGATCTCAGCTGGCATTTGGAAACGATAGACATTGACAAAATCATGATCTGCCAACTGCAAAAGGCCACCCTACTGGGATCTGCACGCATCATCCGAAAATACATCACACAGTCCTAGACACTTGGAAAGTGTTCGACTTGTGATTTTGTGATACAAAATCCAGCATATCTTATCTTGTTTGCTGTGTCATAATAAAATAATAATAATAATACCTTGTTTCCTCGAAAATAAGACATCCCCTGAAAATATGACCTAGTAGAGGTTTTGCTGAATTGCTAAATATTAGGCCTCCCCCAAAAGTAAGACCTAGCAAAGTTTTTATTTGGAAGCATGCCCGCCAAACAGAACTCCAAAGCATGCAGGATCGATAAATGTACGTACCATAGATTGTTGTACATGGAAATAGTGGTAGTAACAAGAAATTCTTGATAGGATTCACAGTTTGTCTGGTCATGCTAGTTTGTGATGACAACTACTAAACAGTATATAATAAATGTTCTTTTTTCTTTTTTTTTTGGTTCAACAATAAATGTGAATTCTTCTTCATGGAAAAATAAGACATCACCTGAAAATCAGACCTAGCACATCTTTGACAGCAAAAATTAGTATAAGACAGTCCTAGTACTGCTTGAAATGTTTAGGAGTTACAATAATTTTTCACCTGGTGAGCTGTCAAATCTAAAACTGTTTCCAGTTGTTGATTCCCACCTCCTTCCTTTTTAAATACAGTTATCGAAGTAAGAGAGGTTTGCCCTCGCCCTGAATGAGCATCAGGTGGCCCTCAGCATGCCGCTGTTATTTCCCATTGAGAAGTCATAGATTTTAAGTGCTGTAATGGCTTAAGGGTGCTTATAAATGTTTCTGATGTCTCTTCAGATCGATTCGTGGTGCAAAGAGAATAGCTACGTAATAGCCGGATACTATCAAGCTAATGAACGTATAAAAGATGCCAGGTAGGTTGCTCCATCTCTCTGGCTCATGCTTTGATTTATGCCTCTTGCAACAGGGCGGATATATGGCGTACCTATATTCACAGATATTTCCATATTGCTGGCTCAGTAGGACAACTATTATTGTATAGAAAGTGCAATGATATGGGCAGTTCCAAGGGAGATGACACCCCGCCTGCAGTTAATTTCAAGGAAATTTAATTTTACACAATGGGGGAATAATTCCTGAATGTCTTTTTTCCTTTTATTTTGAGTGAATACAGTCACTGTCATGGGTACTTTGTTAGATTATAATTTGGTCATCACTCAATTTTTTTTCATTTTTTTTCCATTCTGATAGATATTAATTATAGCAAAACCCCATGAGTAACTTGTCCATCTTTTGTAGTCCAAACCAGGTCGCTGAAAAGGTCGCTTCCAGGATTGCAGAAGGTTTCAGTGACACAGCACTCATCATGGTATAGTAATTCCCCCTCTTTCGTTTGTTTATTTCAATTGTTTTTCATATAATCTGAGCTCGATAGTATGAGGATTACATTGTACTTGAGAACATTGTTTTCCAAAGGTGGTTATGGTTTCCACCAGTTTAGTTTTATTAAAATAAGAAGGCAAGTAATGGAAACCTCTGGAATATGGTTTGGGAGCTGGATATCTTGAAGACTGCCTGTTTTCCGATGTAATTTATTGTACATAAATGTGTTAGCTATCTTTAAATATGATACAGGCTCCTTCATGGTAAAAATCCATCCATTTAGCATTGGATTTGGGGAAACAATACAGGGCTCCTTGGAGGTAAAATCCACCTGTTTGGCATTGGATTCGGGGAAATGATATGGGGCTCTTTCAAGGTAAACACCACCCATTTAGCATTGGATTTGGGGAAACAATATGGGGCTCTTTCAAGGTAAAATCCATCCGTTTAGCATTGGATTCAGGGAAACCATATGGGGCTCCTTCGAGGTAAAAATCCATCTGTTTAGCATTGGATTTGAGGAAATGATATGGGACTCCTTCCTGCTTCGTGGCAGAGGGTTGGACTGGATGGCCCAGGAGGTCTCTTCCAACTATATGATTCTAAATGACTTGTAGAAGGTGGAAATTGTTTCCTGCATATCCAGAGACTAGAATGCAGACCAATGGATTCCAAGTACAAGAGATTCCACCTAAATATTAGAAAAAATGTCTTGACTGTCAGATCTATTTAAGGGTAGAATAGACTGCCTTGGAGTGTGGTGAGCAGAAGTTAGACGGCCACCTCAGGAGTGCAGCAGAGAGAAAGGTGTTTATCTGGTGCCAAAGATGTGCATCAATTCGACTTCCATATTTGTGTGTTTGACTTCTGCAGATTTGATTATTCCTAGATTTGAATATTATAGTTTCTCTGGGAATTGCTAGGTGTTCCAGTACAACGTTATAGTCATCTTCTGCCACAGGATGACTAGAGGAGCCTAGAAAATACAATTTCCAGTTGATGTTGACTATACAGTCCAGAGGATATCCAGAGGGTCTTCTGTGTTATTATCCTATGTTTTAAACTGGTTTTAAACTGTTATTATATTGTATTATTTGCTTTTAATGTGTTTTATCTGGTTTGATTTGTTGTTTTTAAATGTATTATCTGTTTTTGGGCTTGGCCCTGTGTAAGCTGCCCCGAGTCTCCATGGAGAGATGGAGGCGGGATAGAAAAATAAAGTTATTATTTTTGTTGTTGTCATTATTTTATTGACAAAGACATGATATGACACAGCAAACGAGATATATATTCTGAATTTCATTGTTGTTGTTGTTGTTGTTATTATAATATCCACACCACTGTTATCACATTCACAGAGTTTCCATGTCATTCTCTTCTGCACTAGGTGGATAATACTAAATTCACGATGGAGTGCATTTTACCGGCAGTTCACGTCTATGAGCATCACGAAAACAAATGGAGGTGCAAAGACCCACACTAGTGAGTATGCTTGGAAGAGACCTTCCAACTTAGGAAGATAAACAGCGTTCATATTATTTATCCTTTATTTGGTCGGCATTCTGGATCCGTGACTTCTAATTGCACATGGCTCATCATGTCCCATATTGCAAAGTGCTTACAATAAAACCAATACAATACAATTAAAAATATACAGGGTTGCTGAGTGGAGTAACATTGGCAGAAATGTATTTAAAAGTCTATGGTGCGGCTGAGCCTGTGCTTACCATTATACGCACTACAGTATTTGTTTACGGTGGCATTGACTGTTTGCCCTAAATAATGTTTACAATGATGCGTTATTCTGTTTAAGTTTTTTGTTGATGATGCTTATTTTGTTTTGTATGTGTTTTATCTTTTTTTGTGGTTATTTGGGCTCCCCGAGTCCCTGCGAGGAGATAGAGACGGGGTACAAAAGTAAAGGTAGTAGTAGTAGTAGTAATTGTTGTTGTTATTATTTGCTGGAGTCCCCTTGGGGAGATAGAGCGGAATATAAATTTATTATTATTATTATTATTATTATTATTATTATTATTATTATTACTATTATTATTGTTATTACTACTACTACTACTACTGCTACAGCTTGTTTTTTTTGGCGTTTTAAATAATATATGTTTTATTTTTAATTTTTATTTTTTATTGGTTTTATTAAGATACATCAATACATCAGTACTATCAACACTCTTATATTTCACACTTATTTCATTGCAACAACTGTATATGTATATATATCTTGCATGTGGTTTTATTCACCTCTGTGCCCCCCCCCCCCCCGAGCCACTTCAATTTACATTCTCTCTCCAAAAAACCATTTCTTTTTGTGGAAGTAATTTCCTGTCTACTTCTTTTAAACCCTTCTCAGTAAATTTTCCCCAAACCTCGTCAAAGTCATTTTCCTTCCATACCCTTTTCCTAACTCTCAACTTACATTTCAACTTATCGTTTATTGCTAATTTCCATAGTTCTTTATACCATTCTTCGATGTGTATGTTTATTTTACCTTTCCAGTTCCTTGCTATCAACAACCTTGCTACCGTTAACATGTTGTTTATGGCATACTTCTCTGTTTTTTTCAGTTTCTTGACATGCTACTGCTACAGCTTGTAAAGTTTACTTTTGGGAATGCAAATCCCTAGACATTCTGGGGTTTGAATTAAAAAATAATATTTTTCCCCTTCATGCGCTGGCATTGTGCATAATTCCTTTGCCTCTTGCTCAAGCAGGACTGGAAATTTGGTTGGATCTTCTTTAGGCAGTGGTTCTCAATCTGTGGTTCTCCAGATGTTTTGGCCTTCAACTCCCCAAAATCCTAACAGCTGGTAAACTGTTTTGTAGACCAAAACACCTGGGCCCCCACAGGTTAAGAAACACTGTCTTAAGGGCTATTTAATTCTGTCCTTTCCTTCCAATTTCCAGCGACTATTGCGAAGACTGGTCCGAAGCCCAGAGGATTTCCGCCTCCCTTTTGGACAGCCGGTCCTACGAGACGCTGGTGGATTTCGATAACCACCTGGACGACATCCGGAACGACTGGACAAACCCGGAGATTAACAAAGCGGTCCTCCACCTGTGTTAGGGAGGCTCCCATTGACTTGACCTATTGGCATTTCCAATAAGAAGAAATGGCAAAGGGTTCTTGAATGTAAATAGAATGCCAGTGGTTCCTTCAAGTGGAAGGCCAAGGGTGCTTCGGTAGGGAAAGGATGTGTCACTATGCAGTCAAACCTTTTTAATGGGAATCCTTGGGATATCGGCCGTGGTTTGCAAGACCCTTTGTGGATCCCACCACACATTAAAACATCATAATATGTTGTTGAGGGCTTTCATGGCCGGAGTCACAGAGTTGTTGTGTGCTTTCCGGGCTGTATGGCCATGTTCCAGAAGCATTCTCTCCTGACGTTTCGCCCACACCTATGGCAGGCATCCTCCGAGGTTGTGAGGATCCCTGCCATAGCTGTGGGCGAAACGTCAGGAGAGAATGCTTCTGGAACATGGCCATACAGCCCGGAAAACACACAACAACATAATACGTTGCTGTAATTTCTTTCCAGCCAGGAAGTAATCTCCTTGTCCCAAACAGTCATAAAAAAAGTTTTGACTAATCTTTTATAACCTCTAGAGAATAATTTTTTAAAAACAGACATTTATGAAATACCTTCCAAAGCATTACGCAGTAGTTCTTATTTTATACGTGAAAATTTCCACCATTGTGTCAGAGAGCGCATACCTGCATGCATCAATTGGAGTAAGTCCTGGGAATGCTTTAAAAAGAAGTCACCAACTTGCAAACGTGAGAGTCAAAACTCTTTTCTGTGTTGTATTGAAAGTTAATTCTTGCATCCCCATCATAGCTGAGGTTATTTCATAAGAGGTGCTCCTCTTTCTTAACATCCCTCATCTCGTGAATGGAATTTCCAACTAGTTACACTTAGTCCTGAAAGAAAGGAAAGTGGGAAAAAAGATCTGGTGCTGAACAAAATAAATTTAACCATAGTTTATAAGTGGCTGACACCTTCTCAAGTGTCATAAACTGAAATTTAATTTTTATCACCAAACATAATATAATTATAATATAATATAATTTTATATATATTTTATCACCAAACATGATAAACGTTGCTGCCTGCCTCGAATATTGTCCTGCAGGAGAAGAAAGTTCTCCATATTAAGTTGAATTTAAGATCACGATGAAGTCCTCTTTCACTTCAGAATGTGCCAGTTATTTATAAATAACAATTGGACCTCTTTTGTGTTGTCGAAGGCTTTCATGGCCGGAATGACTGGGTTGCTGTGAGTTATCCGGGCTGTATGGCCATCTTCCAGAAGCATTCTCTCCTGACGTTTCGCCTGCATCTATGACAGGCATCCTCAGAGGTGGTGAGGTTTGTTGGAAACCAGGCAAATGAGGTGTATATACCTGTGGAATAATGTCCAGGGTGGGAGAAAGAACTCTTTGTCTGTTGGAGGCAAGTGTGAATGTTGCAATTAATCACCTTGATTAGCATTGAATGGCCTTGCAGCTTCAACGTCTGGCTGCTTCCTGCCTGTGGGAATCCTTTGTTGGCCCTGATTGTTTCATGTCTGGAATTCCCTTGTTTTCAGAGTGTTGTTTTTTATTTATTGTCCGGGTTTTAGGATTCCCTCCAGGCAAGAATCAGCCAAGCTTTGAAGCTGGAAGGCTTTTCAATGCTAATCAAAATAATTAATTGCAATATTCACATTTGCCTCCAACAGATGAGAGTTCTTCCTCCCACCCTGGACATCATTCCACAGATATATAAACCTCATGTGCCTGGTTTCCAACAAGCCTCACAACCTCTGAGGATGCCTGCCATAGATGTGGGTGAAACGTCAGGAGAGAATGCTTCTGGAACATGGCCATACAGTCCGGAAACTTCACAGCAACCCACTGAACCTATTTTATTTGGTTCTGGACTTTTTGTGCTCGTTTTCTTGTGAGATCGGTGCTGTTTCCCTTCCATTGTTGACAACTCAGTACAGACCCAGTTTGATCCTTTCAAGGATAGATTTGTCCTGCATTGATCTTTTACCTTCAAGGAGTCTTTATTTTTTCCCCCTGCACTATTTACTCTTCTTTTTTTAAGTTGATTTCTTGAGGGAGGCGTGCGGCATCTTGTTGTTTTATATGTATTTGTTTGTTTGTCTTTTCTACTCCTCTGGACTGTACCTAACCTTTATAACGTTCTACATGTTAAGCAGTAACGGTTTGAGATTCCTTGTTGGACGAAACTTATTTAACTGACTCTCTTCCCTTTCCCCCATCTTGGAAATAAAACTAATGAAACAAATTTGGGTTTTTGTTGTCGAAGGCTTTCATGGCTGGAATCACAGGGTTGCTGTGAGTTTTCCTGGCTGTCTAGCCATGTTTGAGAAGCATTCTCTCCTGATGTTTTGCCCACATCTATGGCAGACATCCTCAGAGGTGGTGAGGTCTGTTGGAAACTAGGCAATTGGGGTTGATATATATCCTTGTGGAATGGTGTCCAGGGTGGGAGAAAGAACTCTGGTCTGTTTGAGAAATGTGTGAAAGTTTCAATTGGCCAGCTTGATTAGCATTGAATAGCCTCGCAGCTTCGAAGCCTGGTTGCTTCCTGCTTGGGGGAATCCTTTGTTGAGAGGTGTTAGCTGGCCCTGATTGATTCATGTCTGGAATTCCTCTGTTTTCTGAGTGTTGTTCTTTATTTACTGTCCTGGTTTTAGAGGGGTTTTTTTTTAATGCTGGCCACCTTAATTAGCATTGAATAGTCTTACATGTTTTAAGTTTTGTATACTGTTCATGTGTATTCATGCTTAACGTAAATCGTTTTTTGACTGTTGTGTTTTTACTGTATTGCTGTTTTTATCGG